>NW_010325503.1:61982-87673 GCF_000700745.2 Antrostomus carolinensis | reverse complement strand
GGGGGAGCACGGTGCCTGAGGCGGTCGCTCACTGTGAGCGCGGAGAATCGACAGAAGATCGAATGTAAATGCACCCGAAGTGTTACATCTTCGCAGTCTTCTCATCTGATGCCAGCCAGTGTAACTGTCTCTTTTTCGTAGAATACTTCGGGTTGGAAGGGACCTTAAAGACCATCCAGTTCCAACCCCCCCGGCCATCAGCAGGGACACCCCCCGCTAGACCAGGTTACTCAAAGCCCCATCCCATCTGGCCTTGAACACTTCCAGGGAGGGGGCATCCACAGCTTCTCTGGGCAACAGAGACGATTTTAGCCCATCCCAGCCCTTAGCAATGCCCATCCTTCCATGTTTGTCTCAGCCACGCTGCTTAGGTGCACCTCTATTAACAATTTGGCCTCTCGCTGTGACCAGGAGGGGTCTGGGCTTCTCCTCTGGCTGCACAGCCTGGCCACTTGCGCCAGCACTGGGTCTCCTCTGCCTGCAGCCGGGGGATTCGGCTTGTCACTCAAAACCGTTAGTCTTGTTCGTGGGCTAGTTGTCTGCTTTGATAGGTTGGATTGGGACCATTCATTCTCTGTGATCAGATAAATGTCCCTCTCAAAATCAAGAGAGAGAAGGAGGTTAGGAGACATGGAGAGCACCTTGCTGGGGGGAGTGCTGCAAAGGAAAGAAAGTGTATGAAGAAGTGGGGTGGCAGCCTTCTGCTGTCAACACATTACTAGTTTGTCTCGCTCTAGCTATACTCTTAAAGATTCTGAAACCACCTAAAAAAATTACTGCTTTGTAGCAATATAGGCCTTTTCTAAGTCTGTCTGTTCCTGAGTTGTCATGGAGACATGCAAAATAAAAGGAGCTGAAAATTCCCAAGGAAAGAGTAGGGGGATCCTTTTCAGATAAGGGTTGACAAGAGATTTGAGAGGTGCTTTGGAAATCGAGGTGGTAGCTTCTTCTGAATGTGAACTGGCATGAAGTCCCTTTGATCTCTGTGTCTGTCTGAGACTGTGCCTTCAGTGTAATTCCAGAATTGGCTTATCAAGAGCCATCCTCAGCAGTGTGCTTTTAGCCGAGTAGGTCTCTATATTGATTTTAACAAAACTGCAACCATCTATTAATACAGCACTGAACACCAAGTGTCAAAGATAAGTGGCTCATTACTAAGCTTATTTCTCTGGATTTTAATTAATTGCAGCTATGCATGAGTCTGGAAGTTTTGCAGCATCACGTTCTAGACGTGAGAAGAAGTCTAGAAGAGGCCAGCAAGAAGCACTGGAACGTCTGAAAAAAGCCAAAGCTGGTGAAAAAATAAAATATGAGGTGAAAATTCCTCATCTTTTCTTTTTAATAGAAAGTGAATGTGAGCTGAGATGCTTAACTCGCCTTTATACGTATCTAAAAGTTGTGGGAAACAAAACTTGCCTGTCAGATCAGCTCTTATTTTTCAATGGTGTATGTATTTCAGAATGTAACTGTAATTGTTTTGCTGCTTTCTGATATAATTTGTTTATTTAGGTTTTCAAAACTAAAACAATTTTAGCAACTACAAATCAAACATGCTTGATATTGCTTGATAAAATTTGTTCCTTTCCCGTGGGATAGTTAAAATTTAATTGTGTAATTGATGTTATGCTAGGGAGCACTTTTTTTTAACTTAAAATTATCTTAAACTTTAAATGAATTTCAGAGCTTTACATGACTGAAATCCATTAATACTGATTTGCTATGTTTCTACAAAACCCCAAAATTTAAGTATTTAACTGGTAGACCTGAAATATGTCAGTGTAACATTGATACTGCCCAATTAATTGAGGTGGATAATTGTGAAGAGGCCTGCAGTGCATAGATCGTTAACATGCAAATTCACTCTGAGGCAGAGAAGAGCATCTTCAGCATTATGCTTGGGCCTGTCAAATCACCTTTTCACTGAGCTCATCTCAGTGTTTGACAGTAGAGCCAGTGGTCAGAAGTCTCCATTGTCAGGATTTTGGGGGTGGTTTTTTTTGTAATGTGAAATGAGCAACAAAGCAAGTCAGTTTCAAATGAAATCTCTGCCAGTGCTTCAGTAGATTTTGAGTTTCAGTATACTGTGGTAATTTTAAAAATTGATAACTTGTCTTTTGTGACTGCCAAAAAAGAAACTTAAACTGAATGAATAACTGTGCTTGCTGGTTGTGAACAACGTAACAGCGTAACCATGCATTTCTTAGGAACTCTTGTGGTCTTACTGATGTATTAGTAAGTAATGGTATGGGAACTGTTAATTCTCATTATACCTTACCTGTAGGTTGAGGAGTTTACAAGTGTCTATGATGAAGTAGATGAGGAAGAATACTCCAAGATGGTCAGAGAACGTCAGGATGATGACTGGATTGTTGATGATGGTGAGCTAAAATTCGTTTGGAGAGTTATTTTGTTTATAGTGTTATAACTCAATTAGGCTTCATAATGTTCATGATTTGAGGTAAATTATAGGTAGTACATTCTTACAAATTGTTTTAGGAAAAGGAAAAGCTTTTAAATGGAAATAAATGTTTTGCATTGTTCTCATAGTAATGTATTAGGTTATGTTCTCATAGTAATGTATTAGGTTGTTAATGAAAATATTTTTCTATTAAGAACTGGTTTTATTTCCAGTTATCAGTGATGTAACTTTAAAAAGAAGTACTGTAATTGATAGTTTCTAATTAAACATGTAATCATATATTTAATCTAATAGAAGATACAGCTGAGAGTGCTGTCATTTTGAACACTTTTGCATTTTAAGTTTTGCTCTATATTAAAGGGGATAAAGTGTTTAAATATGTTAAACTTTGGATTATGAATATATTTAGAAATATCAGAAGGCAGATTTTAAAATGTAAATTTTTAACAATTTGTTTTTCTGCAGATGGGGTAGGTTATGTAGAAGATGGAAGGGAAATCTTTGATGAAGAACTGGATGATGATGCTCTTGGTTCCAGTAAGAAAGGTAGGTTGACCGTGACCACTGTAGAAAGTCTTCCAGTTGCTTTTAAAAAGTGTCTAAAATGGGCAACTTCTTGGCATCAGTATGTGGTGAATACAGACAAATGAAGCTCTGTGATTCTATGCCTGTGACTCTGGATTTTGTTTAGCCCCTGTGATGCAGAAGATAGAGGTCCACAAATTGAGGTCAAATCACTGCTAACTACTTCAGCACAACTGGGGTGATTTTGCTTACAGTCTTCTGTGGAATATATATTCACTTCTAGAACAAATGCATCTAGGAATGATCTTGGTTTCCAAAGCCAAAGTCTAAAGGACGCATGTGTCCCTCTTGCCACTGAAGTAATTGCATGCTTCTAAGGGTCTGGGATCAAATGATTTTGCCAAGTTTTATGAAGTTGGTTGCAAACTGAGGAAGTTGAATCTGATGTTGAGAATCCAACCCTAGTGCCAAACTCCTGGACACTCTTATTTTTTTTTTATTTTTTTTTTTTTCTGGACATGCTTCTATGTAAAGTATCTTGGTCCCTTTTCTGGAGTATGAACCTGAGTATGCAAAGAGCATCTCTGACATGACTAGGAAAGATAGGGTGCTGATAGGGTTTTGCTTTTTTTGTGTGTGTGCATGACAGCCATTACAAAGCTGGCAGCAATTGAAAGATGTTTAGGCATCATCTCAGCCAGCAGTGTCGAGGTGGAAGAAGTAGACTACCTCAGCTATCTATTCCTGTTAATAACTGGACCCTTAAATATTTAACTTTTCTAATGTAGAATTCACAATTTTATGTTTTCCTGTAGGAAAAGGTGGCAGAACATCTATGGGTGATAAAAAGAACATGAAAAAATCTGTAGTGTCAAAGCCAAACACAATTAAGTCTATGTTTATAGCCAGCGCTGGGAAGAAAAACACAGATGTAAGTTTTTTACATTTTTGTATTTCGAGATTTCTAACTTGTTTGCAGTGTTTTAGTGGGAGTGGAATAAAGTGCTTAAGGGCTTGTTTCAGTTTCTTGTGTCTAGCAAGACATAAACTCCTGTTACAATCTCTTGTATATGGAGCATTCCTGAAAATGTTGTGTGTTTTGCGGAAACTCTTTAGTCATTTGCTGTTGGTCTCCTGATGGGGTTTGCACATGCACTTAAGAACTGTTTGTCTCATCTGTTATCTTACAGAAAACTGTGGACCTGTCGAAGGATGATTTACTAGGGGATATTCTTCAAGATCTTAATGCTGAAGTGAGTATATTAGAAAAATCTGCTTGAAACACCTTAATACATTCATTTTTCTTGCTGTGGAACATATCAAGAAAACAAAGTTCTTCCTAAAGCAAGACCATCTAAGATTGATTTATTCCATAGCACATCTCCACGTATGCATGCAGTCTGTCTGTCATCTCCACCATGCAGGAGTTGCATGATTGTATTGAATCACAGAATCACACAATCACAGAATGTTGGGGATTGGAAGGGACCTCGAAAGATCATCTAGTCCAATCCCCCTGCAGGAGCAGGAACCTAAATGAGATCACATAGAAAGGCGTCCAGGCGGGTTTTGAATGTCTCCAGAGAAGGAGACTCCACACCCTCCCTGGGCAGCCTGTCCCAGTGCTCTGTTACCCTCACTGTAAAGAAGTTTCTTCTCAAGTTTAAGTAGAACCTCTTGGGTTCCAGCTTACACCCATTGCCCCTTGTCCTGTCATTGGGCATCACTGAGAAGAGCCTGGCTCCATCCTCCTGACATTCGCCCTTAACATAGTTGTAAACATTAATGAGGTCTCCCCTTAGTCTCCTCTTCTCCAAGATAAAGAGGCCCAGCTCCCTCAGCCTTTCCTCATAAGGGAGATGCTCCACTCCCTTAATCATCTTGGTGGCAAGATAAACCAAAACTACTCTGTCCTGATGAGGGATGGTTTATATCAATGTGATGTAGAGCCCGTGCTAATGCAGCCTTCTAGGTTTTAATCAGCTTGGAGTGAAACGGGACTTGCCTGCATCTGAACTGTGTGTCCCCTATATGTGTATCACTACGCTCCAGCCAGTATGCTGTAGGATATTTCCATCTGACGTGTTTGGGTTCATGAGAGGAGCTGAGGGGAGGCTGTTTCGGCAGATGATGTAGCCTGAACTTCTGTCTGCTTCCTCCTGCTTTCCACAATTTGCTACAGAGAGTCAGAGTAACACTTCCTCTGAGTCAGGAGTGCAGGATAGCTGCTGTAGCAGAGTTGGACTGCCTCAAATGAGGGTATTCAGTGTCATTAATGACTTTTCAAAGAGTTAATGCCCCTTAGCAGGATTTCTTAAAACTGAAAGGATTGCTTGAATGTAAACCGTGAAACTGCTGTAGTGGTGAGATGCTGAACTGAAATATACTGTAGCACAATAAGCATAATGTGGTTTTTACAGAGCAGTAAGAGGAGCATAGATGTTCCAATGTAAAGTTGTTCTCTTGGTTTTGTACACCTACTATTTTGCTCTTCCCTATGACATCTGATTGAGAGTTTTAATATCTTAGGCTATCAAAAACCCTCAAGTCTTTAAGGAAGTGCATTTGAATGCTGTCAAATTTTGTGCAGCATTGATTAGGGGAAATAATGCTAATAATTACACTATGGCTTCTCTTTACTTAAGTAGTAGTTAGCTCTTGGTTTTTTGGCTTTGTTTGTTCTCTAGAATTTCTTTTTCTATTAGCTGTTGATAAGGATGAGTATAAAATATCTGTACATGTAAATAAACTAAAATGGGTTTTCCTCTAGTGTGACTGCTGAAAAAGCACTTCTGCCTGTCTCAAGACACATGTGCTCACTACTACTGTTTCAGCAGACATGGAGAACATCCCACCAGTTATTCTGATGCTTGTGCATTAAAGGCACAGCTAGCTATTGAAATGCCCACTGTTTGAAAACTGTTTCACTTATTGAAGATGGTTTTTCTCTTGGACTGCTTACAAAAAAAATCTAGTGTCTGTCTTCATGGGCTGATTGCTCAGATAACTTTCTGTGTGGCTGAGTTGTATATCAGGAGCTGTGTCTTCTTGGCAGATGAGAAATGCCAGTGGCCTTCTTTCTCTTGGATGGAAAATGTTACTAACAAAGGCAAGAGAAAACACTAAACATGACCTCTTCATTTTGTCACTTTCTTTTTTCTTTCAATATTCAGACTGTTCCGATAAGTCCACCACCAATTATAATGCTGAAAAGGAAGAGATCTACTGGAGTACCACTGAATCCTTTCTCTGTTCAGTCCCAAACTCCTAAGGTAAAGGAAAAAAAATCAAAAAAGTTCTCATTAATAAGTATTAAGCTGTATTTTGGTTGATTTGAATACTGTTTTCTTTTATTTTTGCTTCCAGAAATTACCTTTCTCGTTAGCTTCCTTAGCAACGTTACTGTGTAACTTCACACATTTTTCATCGTTCTCTTCCCGGTTAATACATAAATAGAGTACAACTCTTTCTGTATCTCTAGTATAGTATATAGCTGTACTATAAATAGTATACAACTCTTTCTGTATCTCTAGTATAGTAGTAGTATATAGCTGTCACATTTGAGAGGTGGAGTTGTTTTTGTAATGTTAGGTACATCACATGAAGATGAACTTCTGCTTTGTCTCTTTTTTCCTAAGAGTAGAAGAGACCCTTGTGGTAAGGAAAGGGTGGCAGGAAGAGAAATAAGGAGAAGAAAGAGTATTTGTGGGTGTGCAAAAGGATAAGAAACTCACCTTCTGCAGAAATGGAAAGCAAATGGAAAATTGAAGCTATGGATGGAAGTTAACCCCAGTGGACGATTTTGGAGTGAAAGGAGGGACAGGGTGCTGAGGATGAAAGGCTAGCATTTTGTTAAGAGTTCTGGTAAATGAGAAGGACTTTATAGTTGGAAATACAATGAGATATTTGATAAGAGTCTGTAGAGGGCAAATGGAAAAGAGTAGATAAATCTGATTTGTGAAACCTTGTGTAATAGTGACATCAGCTCTTATGTTTAAAATACTCACCAGTGGCTCTCATTTCAACAGTTGCATTGGAGTCTAGAAGTAATTGAAAAATAAAAAAGGGGGAGATACAGTAAGAGAAGATCTTTTTCTTTATGATGCAAAACAGTGGTCACTTTTGTAGGAAACGAAACTTGATTTGAGAATGAAACTTGATTCCCAGACGGGCTGTTCAGGTGGTAGCTTCTGTGGTCCTAGGAGGAGGAATTGGGAGAATTTAGACATGAAACAGATGAGGAGGATGAAGATTGCAGCCTTAGAATATAAATGGGCATAAAAAGTAACATGGCAATGGTGCTTTCTACTTCAGGAGATGAGCAGAAATATAAACATGAATAAATTAATTTTTCTGGGCTAGCAAAAACTGTTGGTGAAGGAAAATTAAGTAACGTTTGCTTTCTGTTTAAGGTGAGTGAAGGACTGAGTTTGGTATTGGCCACAGTAGAGGTAGCTGTGCTGAGGTTAAAACCCTGGAAATGATTGTGTGCAACTCTAAATTCTATGTTTGTAAATAACAGCTTTCCCCAAAGAGAAAGGTTTTGGACCTTGCTGCAGGTTAAGGGCCAGTAGATGCAGAGACCTGTTGTTGGTCATGGTGGAGGCCACTTTATAGACATCTTCCATACGAAGAGGTTGTGTAGCTGCTGCCATAGTAGTATCCTGTCTGAAAAACAAACTGTGTGCTTATTGCCTCAGAGTTCAGCCTTGCAGAGCATGCTGAAATACAGTTTCTTTGTTTTCCTCGCTCTCCCTGCCATGTCTGTAGCATGAGGAAATCCAGTGGAGATGCACTCTGTTCTCTACACCTATAGTGTCCTGTAGACATCTTTAACTCATTACTGATTTAATTTTTAAGTCATTACTAATTTACAGGTGGAAACTGCCATATTGGCCTTTCGCAGTTGTTCCAGGCTCTGTCCCTGCTTGACATATATTGTTACATACTCAGCTGACACAGAGGTGTTAGTTTAGGAATGGAGTAGTACTATGTGGGAAAAATAGTGTAAGTAACCACAAACTTAATTAAATGTCAACCATGGCCTGTTGTAAACTGCTTTTAAAAATTATAGTAGAAACACAGCACAGCAGAAATGATACCATGGAATTTAAAGTTTACTTTTGAGCAGTTTTAGCTATCATAGTGCAAAATATGTGGAGTTTTTCCTCTAGCCCTGGTTACTAGTTCTTCAAATAGCGAGTGATGGATTTTTTTTTTTTCTTTTTTGCTTTTAAGAGGATTTTTTTAACTGATGGCTGAAATGTCTTTCAGGTAATCACCCCTATATCAAAGAAAGCTCCTGCTCATCTCAGGAAGGAAGCTCTTCCTCCAGCTTCATTTCGTCCTAAACATCCCAATTACACAGCAAAATCTGTCATAGTCTCTGAAAATGAGGATACCAAGAATGTGCAAAAAGCTATGGAAAATGGGGAAATAGTGAAGACAACAGAAGAGAAAGCTGTTGAAGGTATCAAAAAGAAATCAAAACCCAGTTCTGGAGGCTCTTTAAATATGACATATTAGTGTTAAAACACTTCTTATTTTGTACTAGTTACATGCTTACATAGCTTAAATGTGATATTTTGTTTGTATATTAATACTGTATATTATGTTCATGCATATAGTATACTGTCTGTGCATACTGCTGTAGAATACAGGGCATCATTTTAATGACTCTTTTGTGCAGCACTTACAGATGATGATCAGGGAATGATGGATTTTGATGACGAGGACTTTGATGAACCTATGGAAGCAGAGCATGTGGAGACTATACCTGAGACAGCTAAAAGCTTGAAGGGAGACAAGGAAATTGAAAAGAAAGAGACATCTGTCCTGTAAGAATCTTTTTTTTTTTTTTTTTTCCTTCTTCCACCAAAAACCTTAGATTTATATACATGTTTGTCTTTGCCAGTGGGATAATTGTGGTACAGGAGGAATGATGGTAATGCTATGCGATGTTTTTCTTGTAGTGATGTCAAAAATGGTAGTGTTGAAGATGCTGATAGCTACTTAATTGAAAAATACTTGATGTTTTGGGAGTTTAGCACATGACAACATAAGACATATTTCGGTACACTGAGGTAACTCAGTGGGTGTTGAACAACGAATTTTGATGCCAGTAAGCAAAAATGAGGAATTACTAACAATGCTTATTCTAAACAACTATGAAGGTATTTCCTAACATTAGTTGTAGTTAAAAGTATTGTTGCTAAAAGTAACTTTACATGGTGAACAGCTGTGTCTTTGGAAGTAGGAAGAAAGGGGGGGGGGAGTGGTGTTACTCATTTAAAAAAATTGTTTGGAAGAATCTTAAATCTTTAAACTGTAAAATATTTGAATGATCAAAAGGACTTCATGTCAAAAAGACTTTCATTTAATGACTGAAAAGGTAGTTTTGTTGGCATAATCTGTTGTTCTCACTGAGCAACTTGTGCAGATGAATGGATATATTTTTTATGTAAAGGCTTGAATGAGTAAGGCTGAAATACCAGGTGAATGACTTTTAAAGCATGTGTGTTGTGTGCTGAGAACCATACTTGTATGCAGGTTTCTCTTTGTCACCCCATCCTTCTTTTCAGAAGAATTCTGAGGAAACCCAGCTGTTGGGAATGTTGCTCCATAGTGGAAAGAGCAAAAAAAGGCCTCGAATATAGGGCTGAAAAAAAGTGAAACAGTGGTGGTTGTAACAAAGCAGAATTTTACTTCTTGTTTCTTTCTTCTTCTGCAAAATGTGCAGGAGTTGTTCTCTCCCAGATATCTCATGTTGGGACAGAACTGATGAGGATGAAGCTGATCTAGTAGTGGCAGAAGTTCAACTGGACCCCAATCTCCTTCCTCTTGTGAATGGGGAAGATGATGATCAAGTCTTAAGATTTTATTGGCTGGATGCTTATGAAGATCAATACAATCAGCCAGGTAACTGCTCAGTTAAAGATGGAAAATGCCATTCTGAATTTATTTTTTTTTATGTAACTGTGATTTTCAGACTTGCCTAAATTATGTCTAGATACCCTGTCTCTCTGTGCTCGGTAACTTGTACATTGATCTCCTCTTTTTCTACACTCCTGTCCTCAGTGCAGGGCACTGTGAGTGGGCAAAGTGAGAATGTTTTGGGTCTCTGGGTCTAGTGAAGCAGGAGGGAGGTACAGAGGGAGCTACTTAGCACTTCTCAATGTTGGTGACCTGTTGGCCTTCTTAAAACCTTGTGTGCTCCAGGAATAAGCTGATACTGTTAATTCATTACTCAGTGGTGCAACCATTGAGCATGCTTTCTTCTTGTTTCTGGAAATGGAACTTAGTTCTAGTGGATTATTAGAAAGCCTGTGCAATAGCAGTTTTACAATTCTATACGAAGGCAAGGTATGCCTATCAAGGAAGGAAGGTGGCCTGAAAAATATAAGCTCTGTCTAGATCCCTGTATTCAAACTGTCTAAATCTTGAAGATTGTCTCTGTATTAACGTCCCTAAGATACTTTGTGCTGTTGAAGTTCCTGGTTCAAAACTGTGGCATTTTGATCTCAGCCCTGACAAAAGAAGTTGTGTTCACATCTGTTCTAAGCACCTCCCATCCATCTTCTCATTTCATCAGCAGCTTTAGGAACTTGGGTTTCTAATTTGTCCTTGTAGGTTTACCAGAAGGTTCTTCTGTACTTTATTGAAGGTTTTTTGGGTTGATGCTGTAAACATTGAGTCAAATATATTTCTCTCTTACACCTTTTGTTGTGAGTTGGGATGCTAGACTTAAATATGAGACTGTGCTGGGCTGAACAGCTTGGTGATGGGAGTGGTAATAATCATAGATATCTTGGTGAAATCAATGGCTTTAATATAAAATTACTACTTTTAAAAAACCCACTATTGTTCTTTTTCTTTTTTTTTTTTGTCATCTAAGTCAGGGATTGCTGAATGGAACATAATTATGAAAGGATTTCTGTTCCTTGCATGCAAGGAGTGTTCTTTTCTCATTATGACTTTTTCAGGATTGAATAATAAAGACTGCACCTGTTTTCAATTAGTAGTGTAGAAGGGAAAATTTTGATACTGCTTTTTGTTTAACATGTTCATGATCTTTGTTTATGCCTCATTTGCTGTGATGTCAAATGCACTGCCTGAAGAGTAAATACTATAGCATAATCATAAGACCTTTCAAATTTAATGATTTTTTTGAGACTTACTTTTCATAACTCCCTTTACTATCTTAGATGGAGAACTTGAGAATTGTAATCCTCTTAACATTTTAAAGAATTAATGAATTAAAATTGCCCTTCCTTTCTTCTCTGTGAGACGTTTTCCCTGTCTCTTGACTTTGCTTGCCTTTTGGTTCATTGGTGACATCATCTTTCTTTTCACAGACTGTGTTTTATAAGCTTTACTCCTATTTTTTCTACTTTTCTTCTTTCCATAATCAGGTTTACAGGGGATAGGTCCAGATACCTCTTCTCTTATTTCTTGGTTTTACATATGAAACGTCTCTGAAAACTCTTTGGCGTTAGCCCTGCTTTCACTGTGTGTGTGTGTGTCTGTGTATGTGTGTATAGGGGGATGATGTATGTGTGGGTGTTGGACTAGGTGACCTCCAAAGGTTCTTTCCATTCCTAAAGTACTCTGATTCTCTGAAATCTGGGGATATTAAGGCCACTTATTTGCCCATGCTGGAGTTGTTTGAAGTTTGACTTTCCAATCCAGGCAGCCTTTTACCATCTTTGAATGAATGTATCCCTCTTTCTACCTCATCTGCTTATATGTACGCCTCTGACAGGTTCACTTCTCCATTCTCTTAATAGTGCCAGATATTCAAGCAACCAACTCCTGGTTTGTGGTCTCTCCCATGGCTTCATCTTTCTGTATGATACAAACCTATTTGAGTTTTTTATCCCTTTAAAAAAGAAAAAAAATATTACTGGGGAGAACAACTTCGTCTTCCCTGTCACTTAGATCTGTAATTTGAGCTCTTTCTAGATCCTTTTAGTCAAACTGTCTAAATCTTGAAGATTACCTCTGTATTAAAATCTCTAAGATACTTTGTGCAGCTGAAGCTTGTATCCTTGCTCTCCTCATCTTCAAAATGGCAACATTCTCTGTCCTTGGACAAAAGTAGTCTTGTTCACATCTATTCCAAGCACTCAAGAAACAGTTTTTCTTAGCCCATCACTCTAACTCTGTCATCCGTCTTAATGCATCTTCACTGATTCAGCTTTGGTTTAATGGAGTAAGAAAGGTGCCTTTACATCTGATTGATAGATTGTGTGGCAAAGGTAAATTACAACTCTTAACCAAGGACTTGTTTGTGCATTGTCAGACCAGGGAGAAATGCAGGTTCCAAAATCTTCCTTCTGGGAAACACTGTTTCTGAGACAGTCTCAGCTCCGATATTTCTGATTTCATTAATAGTAGTGTACTGTAGGAATAGTGTCTTTCATGTAATCAAATTCCAAATTATTTGGAGTGAAGGGAACTGAGTTTTTGAGTTGTTTTTGAGTTGTACAAGTTTATTTTACTTGTAATTCACAAACTACGTGGAAGTCGGCTAGCCTTGCTCGATGTTATTTCCAAGTTTAACATCACTTAATTAGCAGTTTGCAGCATTTTGTGCTAATGCCACGTTCTCTGGGGCTCAGAGATGTGCATGTACGATAATGATGTGGTCCACAGTGAAGTCAGTTGCGCTACTCCTGCTCTGTATAGGCTTTCTGAATGTAACCTTGGTTACAGCTGCTGTCAGCATCCAGGATTTCTTGCAGTGCTATACATCTTTCGGTGTCCTCATTTGTTAAAAACAGTCAGTTGAAAGCTTTTTACAGTTGATCAGCTTTTAGTTGTTGTCTTCAGAATGTATTATACAGGTTTTTTTAGTAGCAGAGTCTTGATCTCACGGTACTAAAGTGTAGGAAAAGCGAGTTAATTGTACTGGTCTAGCTGAAGAACAAAAAATTGTAGATAACAAGTGTTTCAGGAGTGATTGACAGCACAGGCATTCTGATTATCTTTGGCTTTCACTGACTTCTGTCCTTCCTCCCTCTCCCCATGAATTAGCAAACTAATGTAGGTAGAAATGGAATGTCAGAGCAGGATTCTGAGACTAGCTGTGTGATGCCATGAATTTCACATATCATTGAGGTGTTACTGCAGTGATGGAGTTAGGGACATGAAAAACTATACAGGTATCTATTTGTAAAGCTGGTGTTTAAAACCATTTAGAATGTGCTGATACATTGTCAAGATTTGTTGTTCAGTGCCCTAAACCAGAAATGGTTGTGTTTCTATGCAAGAATATGTAATAAGCTGCTTTAAGCAACAGTAAGAATGATAATTTAAGAATTGCCTATTGAATTCTTTGCCCTGTCCTTCTTTCTTAGGTGTGGTATTCTTGTTTGGCAAAGTTTGGATTGAATCTGCAAACACCTATGTCAGCTGTTGTGTGACAGTGAAAAATATTGAGAGAACTGTTTACCTCCTGCCACGTGAAACAGTAAGTGTCTCTTTTAAGCACGTCAAACATAAGTACCTTTCATTCTGCTTATGGCAGGTTGTGAGTTCTCACAGTGCATTTATGGGAACCGTTTGAGCCAGTGTTGTCTGATGTAGATGGAAAAGTTAAGTACAATGTATACACAGTATATCACGTGAGGTGCAGAGCAGAGCATTGCTGCTTCCCCCGATCTTAACTAACAACTGCAGACAAATTGTTACCTTTAAACTTGCTGCTTATGAAATAACATTGCCCTGAAGTATTATTATGAAACTTAGTGTTTTTAAAACAGTATGTTTCAAATATTTTTTTTTTTTTTAATTTGGGGTTTCTTGAATGGTTGCATTGTACTTTTCCCTTGAAGAAGAGATACATGATTGATAATACAAAGCAAAATTCAACTTATTGGTCATGTCTACTGGCATTTTTTGTTAATTTGTAAAACCTGACTTCTGTTTTTGAGGAAATTGACCTATCCACTGGCAAAGAGACGGAGACACCAGTAACTATAATGAGTGTTTTCAAGGAATTTAATGACTGCATTTCACCAAAGTATAAGATCATGAAGTTCAAATCCAAGGTTTGTCTACAAGCATCCTATATTGGTCACTTTCTGTTGTTCTGGTTTGTCAGGTGGGAAGTCTGTTGAAACACTGTCCAGTGGGGGAGGTTTATGCTGAAATACAAATCTATAACTCCTGACATGTGTAAGCATACCTGCTTGTAAAAGCCATCCCAGTGTCTTCACAAATACCTGTACTCCTTTAAGAACAGTAAATCTGCAACATGATTGTTCCACCAGAAGTTTAAACATACTGCTTCTGAAAATACTCATTCGTTAGCTTCTTTGAAACTGCGTTGAATGTCAGACTGTCATTCTTGCTTGCTGAGCTATTTTTGATAATACAGAACAGATAGAAGTTCTGATATCTAAAGCCTGGTTATCAGTTCATTATGTTAAAGTTTAAAATGAAAGATTGTGTTGTCCAGCAGATAGGTCAGTGCACTGGGATTAGACTGTCTTTGCATCTGACCAGGTGTCAGGTTGAACTTTATCTCTTGCCATGTTTCATCCTTCTTTTCACCCTTGCAGCTTTATCTTTTCAGAATGCCTGTTGTTCAGAGCGTGGATTATCACGGTGTGTTTATACAGGAGGTAGCAAGTTGTGAGGACTGCCATCCGGTCTTGAAACAAGCTGTTTTGGGCTTACAGTTATGGGCAGTAACCTTACAGTGTTACTTTGCTGTGTTGTATTTGCTCAACATGTCCTTAAAAGAACACTGGAAAAGCAAAATGCTGCTATAATGGAAAATTTGCACATGCAGTAATATAATAGTTGTCATAACTGCAGGAAAAGAGCTGATAACCGCTGACAGTGTTGCAGGTTTGGACTGAACTTGTTTGCTAGTGTAGGAAAGCTGCCTTGTTCATTGACATAGAGCATTTGTCTTTTGGCTGGGAGTGGGGTGGAGTGGGGAGTTTGAGGGGGTGGAAAGGTGGCCAACACGCAAGTTAAAGGAAGAAGATTTGTTAAGAGTGAAGTGCTCAGAAACTTTTAGGTTTCTTGAAGTAAGAAGACATTTGTCTGGCAAAGCTGGCTTTCCTTGTAACTACTGGATGGTGTGGAATTAGTTGCAACTTTTCCCAGGCTGGCAATCTTGTGACTTTGTAGGATTTGTTCCTGGATAGTTTCAGGAGGTGGGATGCCAAGTAAAAATGCAGGAAGAATGGAATTTAACAATATGTAAATAAGGGAAAATAAAAGAAGGTTCGTATGGTAATTCAGGTTGGAAAGGCCCTCAGGAGGTCATCTAATCCAAAGCTAGAGTACTTCAGAAAGCTTAATTTGTTAAAGTGAAAATGTGAGCAGTGTTTCTCAATGGCAAATTCATGCAAGAAATGACATATTTTCATCAACATGTAGCATTATTTACATCATTCAGGGAAAATGCATGCTTCATTAGAACTTTGTAGAAGGTGTTTTTTTTTTTGTTCTAGCTTATTTTCTCTGTCAAAACTGATGCAAATTTAGCTTTTTCAGTTTTATCAGTGTTATTTCTCTTGTATATTTGATTATAACTTAGTTGTTATCTATGGGAATCAGAAAGGAATGAATTTAACAGTAGGTATGAAATAAGTTTGTAATAGCTCGCTATTCAAAGATCCTTTCAGGAATGAGGGAGGAAACTCAGGGCAAATCAATTCCTCGTTAAAAGAGAGGATACAAACACTTGTATTCTAGAAATGGAAGGAGAGGGAAAGACCTTTGAAAAGATGCAGATCTGCTAACAGAATCTTAGGAAACCTCCACCTGTTCCATGGTGTGCTAAGGAAGAATAGTGTGAGTTAATGGAGTAATATAACTTAACCTTCAAAGGTGGCTTTTAAAAATCAAGGTAAACCATATGCAGGAAGTATTTGAACTGTTATTTCTGATGTTAGTTCAAAGCTTATCAAATATTTACTGAGTTTACACAGAGCTTGGGCTGAAACCCAACTGTGTTGTCTGGTCACATGACTACAGTGCATCTGGGGTCCTTGAGTGTAACACAGGAGTGATCCCTACCTGGAATAGTGGAATAGAAGCACTAAGGTACTGTTCAGGTCTTACCTCACGTATTATAACACTTGATCACCCTGATGAGGAAAGATTAACTCAACTGACAACAGGCACAAAAGATGGTAATTGGATGAGACAAAAGGAGAATTAGTTATGCCAGAGGTAACTGTGAAAGAGCTTTAATTTTACTTTTTTTTTTTTTTAGCCTGGTAAAGTGAAGAATAATGATACGACCTTTTTGCTCTCTGAAAACATTAAAAGGGTATGAGCAGCAAGAAAGCTATTTGAAGGGTAGTTGTAGCAAAAGAACAAATGTATAAATTTTAATTCATTAATAAATTAGGCAGGATAGTTGGGGGTGCAGAGAAGCTATGGAATAACCTACTAGAAGTGTTTCTAAACAGTAAGAATTCAAATTCTGTTTGAATTCATCAGACTCTTCAGTAAACTGAATTTTACTAACATGGTACAAGGCTATCCAGCTTTATTTTGCTGGCATAATTTTCTGGTGATATTGATAGTTACTGCCTCCCAGAAAGGTGTTTAATGAGAACTGGAGCGAGCAGGAAGGTATGACACTAGTAATGTGGGGGATAAGAGAAAAGATAGGATTGGAGAGCAGGACTGTTGATGGGGCCTTTGAATGACTATTCAAGGAAAGTATTACAGTAACTCAGCTATTCCAGCTTAACACAAAATTTACTGTGAACAAGTGGCACCGGATCTGGCCAGGCTTACACCTCTGCAGCAGGGAGTCCTTTTGCTGCCTGCAAGATAATTATGGAAGTAGTGGGATTGTCCCGTTATTCCACCCTCCTTTTCTTTTGCTGCTTCCTGAAAGAACTCTTTTTGCCAGGTTAGATATTATTAATCTGTTTTTTGTAAGGAGTCATCATCTTTCTTTTCATTGCAGTTCTACCACCAGAGATGTTGTGTTGTTAGACAGCGCTTGCATCTGAGTGTCCATAGGGGTATGCAGGGGTCTCAAATTGAAATGGTGTTGGCACTCAGCTGAGTGAACGCTCCAAAAAAGCTGTTGTGACTGTATGTGGTGAAGAGCTTAATATGCTTTAGAACTCCCCTGTTCTGTGATGTGCAGCCAGTATTCCACTGATGTGTTGATAAGGGTTGGTGTTCTGAAAGATTTTTAAAAGGCTGATGGCAGTATTGCTCAGGTGAGCAGAGCACTTCTGAGCAATGCATTCGGAGTAACACAGCGTCTTAGTTTTGGCATAGTACTGGGAAACTCTTACTCTTCTGTCAGTAGCTGGAAATCAGGGAGGTTACTAGCATAGCTGCCACGCACCCAAAGTTATTTTGTTCAGAATACCCAGTTTTGTGATGACGCAGAGAGAGACAGTATTTATACACTGAGACACGTTGTTCTCTGTGCACGTGTGTGTGGGTCTTGGCCTTGCCAGCACCAAACTTTGTCCTTGGGAACAGATACACTTAAGCCCTATCACTTCCTCCTGCACCTGCTGCTAATTGGAGCTTCAATGGGTTGCACTGCTGCCAAGTTAGCAAGTCTTCACAAATCAATTTGAAAGCAGCCTTACTCCACTTAGGAACTTAGCAGCTAATCACTGCTCCTCATTTCTGCTCTCTGAAGGGCCACTTGAAGGGCAGATTACTCTGCAGCAAAGCATTCATTCAGTGCAGTTACCACCAGACGCCTGTGTAATTGAGCTGAGCTCTGTGGAATAACGCAGATGAATCACTGCAGCGGACTATTTTTACACTGTGTTCAGCTTGCGTTTGCAACAAGAACTTGTTGGAAGCCCGAGAGAGGGTTTTTAAAAATAAATAAAATAAAAAAAAGGAGGGGACACACCAGTAATACATGTTAAAAGCAGTGAGTGCATTGCCATCTGCTATGTTACGGGTATGGTGTGCTGCTCATGTGGGCTGCTGCCTTGGCTCAACAGTTCAGATCTACATTTGCATGCTAATTTGCAATGCTGTTCTGACTTCACAGTGATGGTCTTGTGCCAAGTTATTTCACCCTTTCCTGCTTCCAGGTAGCTGTTGAGGCCATAGCTGTTTCTGGATTTGACTTCTTCCTATTTATAGCAGAGGGCCCTGTCTTCTTCTTCCCAGGCTTTGCAGCCTTAAAACTGCAGTGTTATGGAAGTAGTAAGCTTAACTACTCGTTGTAGTACTCTGAGGGAGCTATTGCCGGTGCTGTTAATTTAAGGGAAAAAAACCCAACCGAACAAAAACCACTCAACCCCCAAACCAAATAACTTTGAGTATACCTAATTGTGCATTTTTGTTTATTTGTAAATTTTATTCAAATTTATGACGACTTTGTTTTTTCTTATTAAACTTAGTCTAGTGGTATATTATGCTACTCTGTGTATAATGTGCTGAACTTAGTGGACTGTACAGTGAAAATATGCTTTTTAATTTAAAGGGCCCCTAGGAATTCTTGTAGTAAGAGTAATGTTCTAGCATAGTTAAGGCATAACATAATAGCAACAATATATAAACAGTGGGGCAGATGGTTGTGAAGTATTACAGGGCAGAGCATACATATTAATGGGATAGAGAATGGCATTTCAGCAAGTACCATAATGATGTGGCTCAGGATATTGTCATTATTACAAGGGCAGGTAGTGATAGAACAAGGGGTAATGGCTAGAAGCTGAATGAAGTTAGATTTAGATTAGATAATAGGAATAAATTATTTCCTGTGAGGGTGGTCAGACACTGGAACAGGTTGCCCAGAGAAGCTGTGGATGCCCCCTCCCTGGAAGTGTTCATGGCCAGGTTGGATGAGGCTTTGAGCAACCTGGTCTAGTGGAAGGTGTCCCTGCTGATGGCAGGGGAGTTGGAACTAGATGGTCTTTAAGGTCCCTTCCAACCCAAACCAGTCTATGATTATTTGGAAAGTGAAGGTAGTTGTTCTTAGAAACTGACAAGCTGTGCATGTTGAGAAAAATCATTATTCTTGAAGAAAGCAGAAGTGATACTTAACTTTCAGTAAAGTTGTGCTGAACTAGAGACTGCTTCAACCATCTTTGTTAGAGATATGTAAACAAATTTTGACTACTTTCTAGTAAAACTCAAGTTACTTGAAATTAAAAATACAGTACTGTCATAGAAATGATTCTGTTCTAAGAATGTAATAAACAGCTGGCAAATGGTTAGGAAGTCAGCTCTCCTGGGTGCTTCGGAAGTGCCAGTTCACTAAAGCATGCAGTAGAAAAGGAGGAACTGTGTGCACTTACAGGGCTACGATCTCATTGGGATCAGGGACATGTGGTGGGTTAGGACGTGGTTAAGAAGAACAACTGGGATGGTGGGGAGGGAGAGTCCCTTTTACATGACAGAGCGATCAGAATGCATGGAGCCCTGCCTAGAGAGGGGCAAAGAGCCAGTCAAGAGCTTATGGGTCAGGATTAGAGGGCACACTAATGGAAGTGACATCGTGGTGGAAAAAAGGAAAGCCAAAGCAAATCTTATCAATGAGTCTGGTGAGGGGGGCAAAGAGCAGTAGGAAAGGCTTCCATAGGTACAGGAGGACTAGGGGAAAATGTGGGCCTGCTGCTGAAAGGGACAGAGGATGTGGTGAGAAAGGGCATGGAAAAGGCTGAGATACTCCATATCTTCTTCACCTTGGTCTTTACTGCTAAGTCCAGCCTTCAGCAATCCCTGACCCCAGGAGACCAGAAGGAAAGCCTGAAGAAAACATGACTTGTCCTTAATGGAGGAGGATCAGGTTAGGGAACATTTAAACAAACTGGACAGACACAGGTGCATGGGACCTAATGGGTTGCACCTATGAGTGTGGAGGGAGCTCGCCAATGTCATTGCAAGGCCACACTTGATTATCTTTAAAAGGTCATGTTGATCAGAAGAGGTTCCCAAGGACTGGAAGAAAACAGATGTTAAAGCTATCTTCAAGGAGGAAAAGATTCCAGGAAACTAGAGGCTGGCCAGCCTCACCTCAAGCCCTGGGAAAAGATGATGGAGCAACTAAATGTGGAAACAACTGTTTTCCAGACACACAAAGCATAAGAAGTGTGCTTTGGGAGTGTTTGGTGTGGAATTACAAAGGGGAAATCATGCTCAACCAAGCTGGTAGCCTTCTGTGAAGGGCTGACTGGCTTGGTGGAGCAGTGGCAGTTGTTTATGTGGACTTCAGTAAGGCTTTCTCTCTCCCGTAGCATCCTCAAAGACAATCTGATCAAGCATGGACTAGGTGAGTGGACAGCGAGATCGACTGAAAACCGTCTGCACTGCTGTGCTCCAAGGGCTGTGATCAGCAGCACGCAGTCCAGCTGGAGGCCCGTCCCTCGTGTTGTACCCCAGGGGTCGATACTGGTCCAGTCCTGTTTAGTGTCTGTGTTAATGGCTTGGACGATGGCGCAGAGCACAAACGCAGCAAGTCTGCAGACAGTACAAAACCAGGAGCAGTGGCTGATATATCAGATGAGTGTGCTGCCGTTCAAAGGAACCTCAACAGGCTGGAGCTGTCTCATGGCCTACAGGAATCCCATCAAGTTCAACAAAGGGAAATAGCAAATTCCGCACCAGAGCTGGAGTAACCTCAGGCACCCGTAGATGCTGGTGGCTGACTAGCTGGAAAGCAGCTTTGTCAGGAAGGACTGGTCATCCTTGTAGACACGAAGTTAGACAAGAGCCAGCAAAGTACCCTTGCAGCAAAGTTGGCCATGAACACCCTGGGCTGCACAAGGCAGGACATTGCCAGCAGGTTCAAGGGGGGTGGTCCTTCCCCCTTTTCGCAGCTCTGGTGAGACAAACGTGGAGCGCTGCGTTCAGCTGAGCTCCCCATTGCAGGAATGGTGTGCACATACTGGAGTAAGTCCAGCACAGGACCACAAAGGCAATTATGGGGCCTGGAGCATCTGTTGTGTGAGAAGAGGCTGACAGAGCTGGGACTGCTCAGCCTGGAGAAGAGAAGGTTCGGGGTGAGGGATTGGTGGTGCAGATCTTATCAATGTATGTAAATATCTGATGGGCAGGAGTAAAGATGACTCTGGCAGACTCTTCTCATACCAACCCATTGGAGGACAAGAGCAATAGGTACCATTTGAAACACATGGAATTTATCAGAAGATAAACCTCTTCTTTACTGTAAGAGGGGTCAGGCACTGGCACAGAGTGCCCAGAGAGGCTGTGAAGTCTCTGTCCTTGGGGATGTTCAAACCCTCACTGGAGAGGGCCCTGAGCAATTTCTCTAGGTGACCCAGCTCTGAGCAGGCAGCTGGACTAGACAGTCTCTAAGAGATGCCTTTCCTTCTCAGCCATTCTGTGATGTTGTGGTGATCTTCAGCCACCAATTCTCATGAGTGTGTCTGAAGCCTGTGAATTTACAGAACGTTTCTGAGTTTCCTTAGCTATTAAGCTTGTATGGTTTTTTGTTTTGTAGTGGTTAGTGTATTTGTAAGTCAATTCTGTAGAAACTCTTCATGCTAAGAAAAACTTAAAGAGATTAAATACAGGTGCTAAAACATTCTTACTATCTTTAGATGGTTATAACGTGTTGCAAAATTGGTAATATATGATCAGGTTCATGATAATCGAGATGTATGTTTTGGCTGGCCTTTATTTCATTAGCTTTCTTATTGGACAGAGTGAATATTCATTTGGGAGATACTGAAAAAAAATGTATTTGTTTTATATAGAAAGTGGAAAAATATTATGCTTTTGAGATGCCGGATATTCCAGCAAAATCTGAATACTTAGAAGTTAAATATTCGGTGAGTATAATTAATCTGATGAAAGATGATAACCTGCTTTGTTACCTAATTAAGAATTTTACGTTTTACTTTTAAAACAAAAAAGGTTTTATCTTTAGTAGCTAGTGAGCTAGTGGCTGTACCTCTGTTACAGTGTGTAGTTAGTTGCTCATTGTCTTGTAATTTTTTTTTAGAAAAGGTTAATACGTAAGCTTGTGACTTTTTTGTTATTTTTATGTTGCTTAGTACTTAATTAAAACAGTTCATTACCAGGTAACCTATAACGTGTTGATTTGTTAGTGTTAGCTCTATTGGTGTAAATAAAGCTTGAGGGAGGGAAAAATACTTCCTGTAACTACTGCATTCCTCCCACCTTCTCCACCAGTTATAATTTGCTTATTGGTTTACAGCAGTCTGTATTCCCAGTTTTAGTTTAAATATCTGCTTTATTTTTTTTTATCACCTTGCCACTTAATCAGCTAATTGGCCAAACAACCCTTTAGCTGCACTGGATCAGGGCCCGAAGTACTGTAACATGTTTTAAATTACTTGGTACTCTTAAATGTTTTGTTGAATCCATGTCCAGAATATAGCTGATAATCTCTGCTTGTAAGGGTCTTGCAAATAGCAGCTGGGTGAGAAAGACTTGTTGAAGAGCTGTAAAATTGAGCAGCAAAGAGGGAAAAAAAAGCCCCATGAGAACATTAGTAGCTGTTCTTAATTAGGAAAAATACTTGATTTGGTTTTAAATGTAGGAGACTTGGTAGTCTTGAACCTATTTGGTCAGTTGCTGAAATAATGCCTTGAAAACATTTTTTTATACTAGTTCTAGGTGCAAACGCAGCATCCTGTAGAGATTTGCTAGCTAGCTCAGACTGTTCTTTGCTAGCTCTGGCTGTGCAGAAACACTTTCTCCAGTCTTTATAGGACAGACAACATGAAAACTGTAACTGTCTAATTAAGTTTACAACACGAGCAGCTTCTGTATTAAAATGGTCATTGCACGTTGTTGTAGTCTTGGCTGATGATAATATCTCTGTCTTGCATCCAGTATGGATGAAGAAGTTTTGCTTCAGTGCATTTTTAGGTTACTGTCCTGATTTCGTTACGCACCTATTTAAGTCGAGTCAATAGTGTAAGGTATTCAGTTACTGTGAGGTATTATGGGATAAGGCTTTGCTTGTGGGAAATTACAGTGATTTCAGGTATTGTGTAGTTTTATTAGGGTGCTTTCTGAATATAGTGTGTCAACCTTGAAGACTTCTTGGGGGAGTGAAATGACAGTGCTTTCTCTTACTTATTAGGCTGAATGTCCTCGACTTCCCCAAGACCTGAAAGGACAAACATTTTCACATGTGTTTGGAACGAACACCTCTAGCCTGGAACTTCTCTTGCTGAATAGGAAGATCAAAGGACCGTGCTGGCTGGAAATAAAAAATCCACGTATGGTGGTTTGCATGCGAAATACTTGATTTCTGGAAAACATTATAGATTTAGGGAAGGAGGGGAAATTTACAAAAGGATAATTTATCAGTACAATTTAAATCCACTTTGCAATTTATCTGTGTAATTTTCATTATCTAGTACAAATTGTAACTTATTCTTCTGAGGGAGAATTATATCCATGTAAAGTTGCACACTTTAGAGATGATATTATAACTGATTGAATGTCAGTGAGAGTGAACTGCAGTACCTAGCAGCTACTCTTTGGTGCATAACCTAAAGCCACATATACTGAGCTAAAGTTAGTGTGATAGTTTAACTTAGCAGGCAGCCAAACAAGACACAACCACTTGCAGCCTCCCCTCACCCCTATCCTCTTCCCCCCGACCCAGGGAATCAGGGAGAGAATTGGAGGGGTAAAGTTTGGGAGACTTGTAGGTTGAGATAAGAACAATTTAATAATTAGAGTAAAAATAAAATTAAAATAATAAGAATAATAAGATAAATAATGATAACAACTGTGCAAGTGGCTGTGTCTTGTTTGGCTGCCAGCTAAGAAGAAAATTAGCCCAATCCTAGCAAAAACCAGGACAGTTAGTTTCCTATAAATTTATTCCTTTCTTCTTTTGATAACCTAAGATACTTTTTTTTTTTTTTTTCTGCAAATGTATCTTTTTAAGAACAAACCACTGCTAGATGGCTTTTTTGTTTGCGTGTTGTTTTTTTTCTGGCACTTAGAAAAGTTTATGGTGCGGAGTATTTTAGTTTGAAATCCTTTCGGCCTCATGAGTGGCACGCACCACGTACAGGTGGTTACGCTGCCGTATTTTGGCTTGGTTAGAGCCCTTTATTCAATGTGTGCTGTGTATTCCAGAGAGAGCCAGGAACTTGATCAAGCTGAACAAAAGCAACGTCTGTTAGTGCAGCTTCCTTGGGGCACATCGAGTATAGAATTGATAGTGTTGGCCGCTGACAGCAGGAGGATTCTCCTCTTCAGCACCTCGCTCAGTCACTGACAAAGCTGGTACCAATAAGGATTTTGAGCTCAAATAGGCAAGACAAGTCCCTAACTGCCAAAAGATGGATTAGCTCTGATGGTTTTCCAACAGACATTGGCAAGCATCAGTGTACTTCCTGGCACTGATTTTAAAAACCTAAGAGTGGTTTTTCCTCTGCACTTTTTGCTGAAGAATTGACCTGTTTCTTTGGCATTTTCCCTCTTTGCCTGGGAAGAGTCCAGAGCTCTTCTGTTCCTCATATCCAGTATGACAAATGTTATAGCAGTGATAACTAACACTTCAGGCAGTATTCAATTTTTGTTAATGCTGATGTGCATATCTCCCCTTAAACTGCCGTGCCTGAGCTCAGATTCTGGCCTAGTGTTAAATGGTAAACTAAGGGAGCTCTGTTTTTTCCAATTCCCTTATCTCCTTTACTGCCTTCAGGTTCCAGAGAGAGAAAGAGTATCTTGATATCAGAATTACTCATTTCAAAACTATGACATGCCCACTTTGTTGAAAAGTGTCTATTAAGCTGGCTAGTTATATTTGTGTAAATTTCTGTAGTCATTGCACTGGATTTTGTGCCTCAAAGCTGTTTGTTTTCTTTTGGGGGCTGTGTGTGTATCTAGTTTATCAGAAGGCTCTTGCTTTCTTATGTAGCTTCCCTTCCACACTTCTCATAGCAGGTCTTAGGGATAAGAAGCATACCTGGAAGGTTTAGAATAAGTTGGTCTCAAACCATTTGATCAGACTCCTACAAGTTCTCCAAAAACTGTCATCACTGTTCATAATGAAGCTGTCTTTTCAGTTTGAGTGTCAGTGCTAGATAGCACCAGCACTTTTCCAAAGAAGCAGTCTCCAAACTTGTTAGATTGTGCACTCTGTCAATAAAAAAATTGAGCATGTACCTCAAATATATACTTTTCTTATAAATTATATACATGTACTACTGTACTAATGTATTATGTATGTTATAAAATAAACATAAAACCAGAAATTTAAAAAAGATGAGGTATGTGAAATAAATACTTTTAAAAGTATTTATTGTATTTATTAGTGGTACAAAAAATATTTTCTTTCCACACCCCAATGGATTGTCTTATACACCCCCCTGGGGTTCATGCACGCTGCTTTTAAGACCACTGCTCTATAAAGTGCTAGTTGAAGCTCTGGTTGTTAAGATACTGGAGATCAAAGGAAAAAGATGTTAAGCAATTGATCACCTGTCTTCCTTTGGAGGGATCATCAGTATTTCATAAATGAAAATATTTTAGCCAGTTACCTGTTTGCATGTAGAACAAGGAAAAACAGGGAAGGTAAAATATACGTGTTTCCAGAGACGGGTCAAATAATTTTGCAGGGAGTAAGGTAAACAACTCCTACCAACAGCTGCCTTCAAAAGGTTAATCCCTCAGAAATGTAACCTCTGCTTCCTTCGAACTGCCTGTAGTGAGTTAGTTATCTCAGCAGCATCTTTTGTGAATAATCACTTTTTTCTTTAAGCAAGTGAAGAATTATAGACCAAAATACTCAAATGATAATCAATGGTGAACATAGTCTTCC
>NW_010325503.1:53822-61967 GCF_000700745.2 Antrostomus carolinensis | reverse complement strand
CCCCCCCCCCCCCCCCAATCCATCTGTATAATTTTTTAGCTCTTGTAGACTTTATGCCTAAATAGCCCTTACATTTTAGGGTAGGTTATGCTACCAGAGTAGGATGAACTATCTTTTTATTTCATCCCTCATCTGCTTATTTCCATAATTGTGTTTCCGAAGGACTATAGCTAAAAGAATTATCCATTGCATTTCAGTCAGTCGTATGTTCTTGCTCTCATTTGATCAAAATTTTTTCAATTAGCACTCTGGCTGCCTTTTCTGTAGCATTTAAGAAATTTCTGTCTAAATAAAAGTTCACTTGTTATTAATTCAATTTTTATGAAGCCTTCTCCCTTTGGACTGACTAAAAGATTAGATGCTAAGAGGTAGTATATGAATTTAGGTGGAGTTATGCTCACTTGGTTTATGCTTTTCTCTAGTATGACTCTGTATCAAGCTGCATGAAGTATTTTTTTTTTTTGCATTGCACATCTTCCTGACCTCAATACAAATCTTCCTTTTCCTCTTTGGCTAGAGAGCCTCTAAGGTGACGAGGCTTCTGACTGGGGAGTTGGGACCCAGGGAGTTAGCAAAAATTGGGCAGGATTAGGCTATGCCACGAGGACAAAACGTTAAAAGGATATGCTCTGTGCAACAGTGCCATTAGAGAAGCCTTACTTGGGGTTCCCAGAAGGATGAAGGTGGTTCATGTTGTTTCCTCAGAGCCTTCAAATCAGTCAGTCAGCTGGTGTAAGGTGGAGGCTGTGGCCATGAAGCCTGGCTTGGTGAACGTGGTGAAAGATCTTTCTCCTCCTCCCCCTGTCGTGGTCATGTCCCTCAGCATGAAGACTACTCAGAACCCAAAGACTCACCAGAATGAGGTAAGTAATCATTTTGGTTTGGTTTGATTTCGTTCTTCAACGTATACTAAAATTTTTCTAAGGCTTGGAACAACTTCTCCTGATGAAACATGCTTAAATATATTAACTGTTGAATAACTTTCAGTACCGCGGGCTTTCCAAAGAGATTCTTACTGGGGTCTCACCAGCATGAGAACTGTGGGTTCAGGGGGCCTGCTTGGTGAGAATATTTACTGTGTCAGCAGATCCTACGTATTTTTTTCAAGCCTTCTATTTTGTCTCTTGTGCATAATAGTTATAAATTAAACTGTCCCAGAACAGCTGTTAATAAGTTTGTTTGGGTTTTTTTGGTAGAGCTAATCATAGGTTCTAGGTAAAATGACTGGATTTTTCTGTTGATAAAACGAATTCTGAAATAGAATGAGAATTTTATCTAAATCTCACAGCACCTACTATTCTGTTGCGAGATCTTTCCTTTTCTCAGAAAGGAGGAGAGATGCAGGTGGCTTCTCTCAGTTGTGGACTGCAGACCACAACGCATAGTTAGGCATGTTTATCTGTTTTTTTTTAACATAAGTCTCCCCTAGCTTAGGAAGAGATTTAGCATTGACTAATAGGGTAGGATAGTTGTTTCTGGCTAATTGAATAGAAGAAAAATGAGGCTGACAGATTTTTCAAGCAGCATTAGTTGTCTTTGGTGAAGTTAAAAATTTTTTTGAGGGAGCAAAATTTCTAGTTTCTAGCCAACGTAATGAGACATATGCCAGGTACCACCAGGACTCTGCTTGCCAAGGTGCTTCTAAAGCCTGTCTGCTTTGTCTTCTGTTGGGTTTTCCTGACCAGTGTCTGGGGAACCGTGACGTCCTGGCACCAAAGCAAGCAGAAGCATCAGTAAAGCTAATAGCTTTGAAATGCTAAAACCTCTTGGCTTCTTGGCTGCCTTAACTGCTTGCACAGGGGTGGCCCTTCTGGAGACAAGGCTTCTGCATGTCCTGCCCTGCTTGCATCTCTCCTGTACTTACTTCATAAGGAATCCTTTAAATTTGGGAGTCTATTAAGATTCAGAACAAAATTTGATAAAAGCAGAGTTTTCCAAAATTAATTATTTTACCTCTCACATTTCTAAGATAATCATTTTAAGAGTAAGTTCTGCTTTATTTTACTTGAGATCAATCAATCAACTTTTCTTTTTAACTATTTATAGTTGGAATTAATTTTACAAAGATCTTTTTTAGAAATGAGAAAAAAGATGAGGAAAGTTTAAAAAAAAGAAAAAAGGAAAGAAACAGGTACTGACAGTGGTCATGTTTATGAAGTGTTCTGTATCTCCTTGGTATAGATTGTGGCTATTGCAGCTCTGGTTCATCAAAAATTTCCTTTGGATAAGGCTCCACCTCAGCCTCCTTTTCAGACACACTTCTGTGGTATGTACTTGGAAGAATTTACGAGTAGAAAAATAATTCCTTTGGAGTTTTTCATTTGTTGTTATGTGTTTTGGATTATTTATTTATCACATCATTCTATCACTCCAGCAACAATGGCTCAGAATAGGTAAGTGACAAAATTTCAGCTTCCCGGCAGGCTTTTCTCCCTGTTTTTAACTTCACTGGTTACTGATTTTTTCTTGAAGACTTTATTGAAAAAGTCTTAGTTTGAGGTGATGCAAAGTAACCCTGATCTGTACAGTTTCCCATAATTTTTATTAGTTTTACTTCATGTGTTATCTTGGATTACTTTCTTCACCCGTTGATTTAGACAGTTTATTTACTGTCACTTAGTTATTTTTTTTTCCGTTCTTCTGAACATAATTTAAAAAATAAACTTGTCATATTTATTTATAAACAAGTTTTCTTAGGAAAAAAATACTCTCTCAGTAGTGTCATTATAGTAAGATCAGCTAAACCTTGAGATTCAGACCCCAGTCAGAAGTGAAGAGTGTGGGTGCTTGTGAGTGGAAGTTCTTTGGAAGCTGGGCAACAATGGAACAGGTTGCCCAGAGAAATTGTGGATGCCCCCTCCCTGGAAGCGTTCAAGGCCAGGTTGGATGAGGCTTTGAGCAACCTGGTCTGGTGGAAGGTGTCCCTGCTGATGGCAGGGGGGGTGGAACTAGATGATCTTTAAGGTCCCTTCCAACCCAAACCATTCTGATTTTATGACAGTTTTAACCTCCAATGACAACCTCAAATGTGACTGATTAAAATTGTTTAGTACTTCATTAATTACTTTATTATCTTAACAACAGGTATTCACATAAGGTTAGCTTTTTAGAATTAGAGGTTAGTTTTCCTTAGCTCCCTTTGTTGTGGATGGATGCTTATGGGGAGGGTACAATTAAGAACATGTATGTAAGAACAAATCTAATTTCTTTTGCAGCTGTTTCCAAACCGAACGATTGCATTTTTCCTTATGACTTCAAAGAAACTATCAAAAAGAAGGTAATTTCATTTTGCTAGCCTTCTGATTGCAGTACCTTTTTAGATATGAACTTAATGTTGCTTTGGGTAAGTAGTGTAAGAGAAATATTCAAAGGAATTGACATGATTATTTCATTACTTTTCCACTCTGCAAACCTAAGTCCAAGTATTTATTCTGTGTGCTCTGTGTGATCCTATACTGCTGCTAGTAGTGCTCATAAATAGATGGGAGCATTAGACAAGAGAGTTGGAAAGGTTTTGCAAAGAGGCTAAAATTGTCATTTGTTTTCATTATACCTGACTAGGTACTCAAAGTAAACTGGGAGAATTTGTTTCTTCTTTCCTTGGAGAGTAAAGTCTGTCAAAATTTAGAAGACATCATTTCTAAAGGGCACTGGGAGAGCTGGCAGAATAATGATGTAACCTATTTTTGTTTTTCCTCTGTTTCTGTGTGGTCTTAAGCCTGTGACTGAAGGATGCACATGGAGCATTTTCCTGGTGTGCTTGATTCTTAGGAGGCTCTTAAAATATCACTAGACACCTGCATACAAAAGCAAAATGGAAAAAAGCCTCTGAGAAAAGCTTTCTATGTCTATGGGAGTGAGAACAAAAAGCCTTGAATTATAGAAGGAAAGGGAGAACTCTGTGGTGCTTTATTATTGTCTTGTAACTAGTAGGGGAGAGGAGATGTTTCCATTTTAAACTTATTGGGTCATTGAAATCAGGTGCTCTCTTGCTCCTTTTAGAATGCTAAAATAGAAATTGCTGCAACAGAGAGAACACTGCTGGGATTTTTCCTTGCGAAGATTCACAAAATTGACCCAGATGTTGTTGTGGTGAGTAGATCTGAGACTCAGAGTTAAATTAAAGCATATTGGCAGTTGGTCAGCTTTGTTCTTTTTCTTTTGTCCCCTTACAGGTTTTTTAATGTTTATCTTAGACTGCCTTATGGATTGAATTTACTTATAAGACAGCAGGTATACTTTGATACAAAGATGATACAGAATTTTCCCTGACAGCATTTTATACATCCTATTATTTCCCATAATATTCAAAATAGGCAGTATTTCCATAGTACCTGAAACAAGTAATTTTTTATTCAGAAAGACAAAACACAACAAAAAACCCCTTCTGATTCTCTAGAAAAATGAGAACTCTTGGTGTACCTAAAAGTCTGTTTCAGTTCAAATGCTCATATAATTTGTGTCACCATTTAGACTGTGTTTATGCTGTAAATCAAAATGATAACTTGTAGAAATCCATGGGATCTGAGGAAGGTTTTGTAATAAGCATTCTTATGTTTTCTACTGCATTGGACAGTATTCTACAGCATTGACAGCTGAGGATTTATTATCATTACTCATTTTCTTTTTTTATGTTTAATTAATGTACAGTCCTGACTTTCATTTAATGAAATTTTGAAGACAATTTGAAGTTGGTTATAAATCTGAGGTTGGTTATATACAACTTGTTACTCTTCTGTAGGCAAATACAAATAATTAAGTGATGGGAATGGGAGGAAATGAGCAGTCAGATTCCTGATGGTTTCAGCTCACTGTGGCTGGTATCTGGTGTTTGCTGTAGGACCTGAGCTTACTCTTGGTTATGGGAAGGAATCAGGGGAAACTCCGCAGCCGATGATTTTAAACTGAAGATGCCAGTAGCAGGGATGTGAGAGGTCTGGTCCTAAAAACAGCAGAGTCGTGTTAGTGCAGTTTAATTTGCACCTGGTTTAATTAGTGCTGTTGAAAAACAAGCTAATTCAATATAGGTAGGACCCCTCTACTATGGCTGTAATGAAGCTGCTGATTCTGTGGAGCTGCTTCTATAGCACAGTGTTGTACTACATGGATGCATCTGGTATGGTGAACCTGCAGTTCCTGGTGAATGACTGATCCACAGAGACTCATGTTCATCAGGGTGGTATTTTGCTTTTGACTGAGGCTACAGACCAGTGTCATCCATGTCCACGCTTAGCAAATATTGCTGGAGTACTTTGATATGTAAATATTAGTTGCAAGGTCTTCCAGATTTCACAACTATGCCTGTTGTAGTATCAAAGGAAAAAAAATTACATTATTTTGATGTCAATATTGAGACTTTCATGGATGGAGAGAAAAGGAATGGCTCATAGATAAGTTTAGATGCTTTATAATGTTGTTTTTTCTCCTAGAAAGCTTTAAAACCTAATCTTGGGTATCAGAGCATAAAGCTGAACCATGTGTGCTATTAGCCAGTTATAGAGCTGATTTTGGTATCTGAACAGCATTGTTAGTCTTAACACCAGTCAGTACTGTTGATGAATGTTCTCTTGTGCTTTCTATGAGAGAGAGATAATGCCATCAATTAGCTGGGGAAAAAAACACAAAGGGCAGAGGAGTACTGAGCGTGTGAAAGTAAGTCTTTCAATTTGCATTTGTTGTAACCTTTTTTGTTGTTTTTTTTTCTGTTGCAAGGGTCATAATATTTATGGATTTGATCTGGAAGTGCTGCTTCAAAGAATTAATGTGTGCAAAGTCCCTCACTGGTCCAAGATAGGTCGACTGAGGAGGTCCAATATGCCAAAGCTTGGGGTAATAAGATTGTTCAAGTCTTTTAAGCCCCTTTATGTTGCATGTGATTAAAAAGTAATTAATTTTGCTGAGGAATTTTAAGTGTGATACTGATGTATTTTGACTGCTGGTCATGCTGGATTTCATGTGTCCCGGATCAGAAATGATGAGTGTTTATATGACTTTTATTGCAGTAATAAGCTAAACTAATTTTCAAGTTAGGCTAATTTAGTTTACATATCTCAACTAGATGATGGTAATGACAGATTAATTGCAATAGTCTTTGCTGTAACAGTCTTTGTCTGCTAAAACTGTAAAATTAGAAAATGTAATTTGGATTGATTGGTGAATCATTCCATAGAGAGCTGCCAAGTTAGTAATTCTGTAGTTCTTGGTGCGTATTTGTTCAGCGGACTATGTGTGAGGCTTGGAGCTCTGAAGTGCTGAATGTGGCCATGTTCTTGCCTGTTCCTGCCCTTCCTAGAGGCCAAGAGGAGTATTTGTGTGTGGTTTGTTCTGTGACTTTTTTGTGCTGCTGTTAGTGCAAAAAATATCCTCAGAGGAAGAACAAAATGCACACCCACATTCCTATTGGGACTATTCTAATTATTAAAGTGAAAAAAAAGAATGTATGAACATTTAAGAATTAAGATCTAACTAGTAATGAAAGTTAAGTATCTACTTGTTAATATCCATATATACTGAAGGATACCATGTGTTCCTTTAGGGCATAATTATAAAGCTTGAGTATTAGTGGTATTTAGTAGAGTATTTAGAGTATTCAGTGACCCAATGACTTGACTGAGATGTACAAGTTTATATTTTGGATAGATATGCTTTGTTAATGTTTGCATGTTTCACGTTTTGGCGGGTTTTCTGTCCTTGTGTGATACGGTTAAGGGTCGAGGAGGGTTTGCTGAAAGGAATGCTGCCTGCGGTCGAATGATCTGTGATGTAGAAATTTCTGCTAAGGAACTAATTCGTTGCAAAAGTTACCATTTGTCTGAACTGGTTCGTCAGATTTTGAAAACAGAGAGGATAACAATTCTACCAGAGGAAATTCGAAATATGTACAGGTATGTTGCTGATTTGTGTTTTTAATCCTTGACTGGAAAGTAGAGGAGCTAGTTTCCTGCTATACAATTTCATGCTTGCTTACTTGATTTGTCACAGAGATGTTGACTTAGCATACTGGTATTTGAAAAGTAAAATACTATCTTAACAATATTTTGTAATGTTTCAGGGTACTGGTGGGTGGTAGCTTATTACGTGTGAAGAAAATTTATTTGTGAGACCATTGGTTTAGATATGTTAATAGGATATGTAAGCTTAAGTCTGGGGGTTTGTTTCAATTAAAAGAGCTTACTATATAATTCAACACTGGTGTGATAGAGATAATACATGTTCCAGACAGCATATAAGTCTAAACTACTGCAGAGTACAAAGGAGGCTGATTTTACTTTACTAGGCCATCCCACTTCTTTTCCCAGTGATTCTCCTCACTTAATGTTCATGCTGGAAAACACCTGGACAGATGCCAAGTTCATTCTCCAGATCATGTGTGAGCTGAATGTTCTGCCACTGGCACTTCAAATAACAAACATCTCTGGGAATGTCATGGTACATTTTCATTACTTCCCCCCACCTCATTGTCCCACAAAAACAGTTCTGTTTTCTGTGTTTGATTTGTGAGTTTTAATTTGTAAACACTAATTGAGAGTATATGATGCTGTAAATTTTTTACAGTGATGAGTGTGAGTTTGATCTAGTCAAGTAATAAGATAAAACTTCCATAAAAATACCATATTTGAGTTCTGTGCATGGTGATGATACAGAATAATAGTTACTGGTGAACTGGGTGAACTTCTAAATAGTTGAAGGACGTTGCTGAGTCTGTTTTTGTATATCAGTGTTTTCCGTGCTTTGCTTTGAATTCTTTTTTTGCCCCTGTCTGTAGTCGAGGACAATGATGGGCGGACGGTCTGAACGTAACGAGTTCTTGCTGCTTCACGCATTTCATGAAAAAGACTACATAGTGCCGGACAAACAAGTTTTCAAAAAGCCTCCGCAGAAGCTGGTGGGTCCAGTTTTTCTCTTTCCAAGAATTTTTATTAATAAGAAAAAAAAAAATTCTTCTGTCTTTTGCATATTACTGTTCTGTGAGAGCATGGAGAACCCAAACACAGCCAGTTTTAGATATAACTTAATGTCACAGTTTATGCTTAATTAAAAACCGATTTTTTTGTTGAGTTGATAATGGAGAAATGTATGGTTTAAAGGGACAATGTAATCTTTTCCATTGTATCACAGATTTGTGGAAACTCAGTTGCTCTTTTA
>NW_010325503.1:31221-53782 GCF_000700745.2 Antrostomus carolinensis | reverse complement strand
TAGTAGAGAAGAAGATAGTCTGTGTTGCTTAATAGATGCACATTTGCCCCACAATTATTTTGCTAATGAACAGGATTTAAAGTATAATTTGTAAAGTGGGTGATTTGAGAATATGGGTAAAATATCCAACGCTATTAAAAAGAAAAATCCTTTGGATAATACCAGTGTAAATATATTTATAGAAACATCTAGATATTTTTAGTAAACAGAATTTTAGAATGTCTTTGCATTTCACTGTATTTTGCTTTTTAGTTTTATGTTTAAATAAGTTCAACAGCAAATTCCAAAGCAATAAATTCTGTTGATTTTATTGCATCAAAGCTGGGATTTTAAATAATTCAGAGTAGCATTGCACAACTGGGAGAAAAAAAATTACTACAATAAATAGCAAAATACTCTTTAGGTCAGTAATAATGCTTTTATTTGTTTCTTTAAAGCCCAGCTATTTTATTTCCAGAAACTACATTTTAGTTGGGCAGTAATACCTTTTCTGGGTCACTAGTTGATTTTTTTTTTTTTCCCTAGTATTTATTGACTTTTACAGCCATCCAGAAAGTGCATGCTACTGCTATGTTGAATGATTCCAATTCTTTAAGGTCTTTGTAATTTCTTGTTAGCAGTTTGTTACTATAGGAGTTGGTTTGAATGCTGTTTTGACATGTAGAGAGCTTTAATAAGGATCATTATGAAAACACCATGATTTGCATATGTTTTAAAAGGAACTCTATGCATTGGCTCTTAATTTCATATTTGATTTGCCAAAAATAACTTCTCCAACAGTATAGAAATCTAGGAGTCTACATAATGACTTGTTTAAATGCCAAATGTAGGTGGATGAAGATGAAGATTTTGAAGATCAGAATAAATCAAAGATAGGGAAAAAGAAAGCAGCATATGCTGGGGGCTTAGTCTTGGATCCCAAAGTCGGTAAGATGTGGCAATTTTCTTTCTTCTGTGAAGTTAGAGACAGGTAGGTTATGTTAATGCAGATAGATTGCAATGGGTGCCTTCTGTGTCTCTTGTAGGAGTTTGGTGTGGTGGTTTGGAGGGAGGGCATTGTTGCACACAAGAAAATTCCCAACATTGATTGTGGAATTACTTATTCTTGGGGCATTTTTTTCTTATCTCTTCGTGAGAAGATTATGTTTTGTGATTAATTAGGGCTGTGTATCTGTGTATAGTTTTTCTAATGGACACGTAAGTTTTCTTTCAGTTTCTCCTCTATGTGGGGAAAACTGTACAAGTGTCCTACAGTAACACAGAAGCTATCTGTTCAACTCTGGTGAGTTAATGGGGTTGGATCGTTCCACTTCTGACAGCTTTCTATAATGGGTAGTGGTGCTTCTCAACAGCTGCTTTAAGGGAAATGTGGTACAGTGTATTAATGTCACTTAAATATTAATTGTGGAGTTGGATGAAATCCTTAGGGAGACTGAGTAATTATGACTTTTGTTTTAAACTCTGTTTTAGGTTTTTATGACAAGTTTATTTTGCTTCTCGACTTCAACAGCTTGTACCCATCGATTATCCAGGAGTTTAACATCTGCTTTACCACAGTACAGCGACTGTCATCAGAAGCACACAAAAGGGCAGAGGTTTGTGCACTTTAACTTGTGACTTAATTTACACTGTCTTAACTTCAGGGTGTTTTCTGTGAATCAAATAAACTATTGTTTTTCATGGTTTAATTTTTTTTTTTTTCCTCTCTCATACTTCTAAAAGTGATTCTTGTTTAAAGATGCATCATAGTAAGATTTGGTTTGGGACTTTTTGAGTATTATATGTCTGTCATTTTCCTTTTGGTAATACTCTTAAAATCTTGATAAGTTCTCTCCCATGTGAATAAAATCTTGGTATCCTCATGAAACAAGATTTTTAGTGAGTCTTTGTTATTCCTTTTCAGCCCCAGGTCCTCCTAGCTATTTCTGAGCTCCTTGACCAATGTAATCCTTATTTGGTAGAGGCTTCCTAAAGTTAAATCGCCACAGAATTAATGCAAACACCTGTATGAGAGAGACCCAAGTCTCATGCTTCTACCTGGGGGAAAGAATGCAATATGAGCTCAACTCTTACAAGGCTGAGTTATAGGAAAGCTATGTGTGTGTCTTGGAATGTGTGTCAGGGAGTGATGCAGTGACTGTCAGCTGTGGGACCAGCTTCATGAAAATTTGTGTTGTTTAATACAGTGTTAAATGGTATTAAACACAACTGAAAAACCTCCTGAAGGTGTAGTTCCACGTACTGTTTTCTCAGCAGCTGTGTTGCCCATGGCTTATCTGTGGCTGCTTTTTCTCATTTCCTTAGCTGTGCTGGCACACTTGGTGGTGGAGCTGTGCTGTAAACTGAAGCAGTGAAGCTGGTCAGGTCTAAAGGTTAAACCTCAGGCTTTTATTTTTAACTGGTATCAGCTCACAGACTGGAATTAATGTGTTGTGCATAAGTAGTTACAGGACACAGTTAGTCCCATAATAACTGAAATATCAGTACCATAGCTGAAAAGAGGAAAAAAGTATGTGGAACTATGTCAGTAAGTTCCTCTAAACTCTATGTGGATTTACCCTACTTCCTTAAGTGTGCTTCAAACTGAAGCAGCTCACTTTGATTTCTATCACAGTATGATATTTAATCAGGTTTTGGTGTCATTTCTTGTTACAATTCTCTCCAGACTGTTTTACTAAACTTGCCAACCTCATAGTGTCTCTATTGCCCTTTCTTGTATATTTCTCTTTCATTGTGCTTGAAATTTCTTTCCATTTTTGCCGAGCAACCATTTCTTCGTTTACACTTAACAAGAAGAATATGTGCTTTCTGTTAGGTTGTTTTATAATCAAGAGTTGCTTGGGGTGGAGTTTTCATCCTGTTGTTACTGTTGATTTCTCTTCTGTCAGTTATTTTATTCAAAGTATCAGTTCCCCAGAGGGTGTACTCCATTTTACAGTTCTGAAACCAAACATACTTATGTAATAACAAAAAGGAAGGATTTTTTCAGCACAGAAAGAATCGCACATGTGTGTGCTTTTCTTTATATTTTTATATCTATCTATATATGCACCTAAGAGTGTGGGTGTGTATCTCAATTTATATATATATTTATTTACTTATATCTATGTTTATATATATTAAAAATACACACACGTACATTTAAAAAAAAAATAAAATCTTGCTGCTACTGGTCCATGTCTGTCTTGGGTTTCTCCCAGACAGATGCAGGCTTAGTCCATGTGCCCCCCAACAGGGACTACACGATATATAGTTAAATACCACAATAAACCTTTCAAGCTTGTTGTTCTAAACTGTGCTTTGGATTCTCTGCAGGAACAGATAGAAGCTGCATGGTTCTGTTTTTCTCTTCCCAAGCTTTTCACTTAATACATTAAAATCTAATCTTCAAGCAAAAAGATGATAAGAAGTGGTGATTATTTGACAGGTTGAAGAAGAGGAAGAAATTCCAGAGCTTCCGGACCCATCTCTGGAAATGGGAGTTTTGCCTAAAGAAATCAGGAAACTGGTGGAGAGAAGGCGCCAAGTTAAGCAGTTAATGAAACAGCCAGATTTAAATCCTGACCTTTATTTACAGGTGTGTTTTACAGAACTCCTTTGATTTTCCTCCCACTCCCCTTAAGTGCCCTGATCAGCCTTGCAGAATAGGGATGATTAGTAGTGAGCAGTGATTGTAATGTGCTTTACTTTTAGCCCATCGTTGCTGCAGACTATATAAAAAGCTGTGAATGTAATTGTGAACACTGAGTTCTGTTCTCTCTTGGCTATGGTTGTATCATTTTTGCTGGTTGTGTTTCTTTTCAGTATGATATCAGACAGAAAGCCTTGAAACTCACTGCTAACAGTATGTATGGCTGCCTGGGATTTTCCTACAGCAGATTCTATGCCAAACCTTTGGCTGCTTTGGTAACGCATAAAGGGAGAGAGGTAAGTCATTAATCAGGTTATAAACACATGCAAAAAGGGTGAATTTAAGACACCGACTTCTTCATCGAATAGGAGAATGGTCTTGTTTTCAAACCTGCTTTTGGTTTCAGAACTGTAGTTGTTATCCTTCTTGTACTGGCAGAAATCAGGAAAAAAATGAAACTGGTGTTTAGAAAAGAATCAGATAAATGTCTCAAAGGATGACAAGTTGAAGGTCTAGCTAGAGCCTTATTTTGAATTAAATGCTTTACGTTTCAATGAGCCAGATTATGGTGACAAAATAATCAAGCCTGCTTTCACATTGTCAATGAATTTCCAGTTCTGCTTGATGGGTTAGTCTTTGATTTGGTGGTATGCTTCAGCTTTGGATGAACTTGTCTTTGGCCAGACTGTCCTGTGCCCTGGTATGGTGAGTTCCTGAAGTTTATGGGCTAATTAAGCACATGGTGACAATGGATTATGTGTCAGGGTCTTATTTTCAGAAACTGTTTGTTTGTTCCTTAAAATGAAGCTTTTTAAAAAATTATTTTAAGAGTTGCTCTTAATTTTATTGGCAAAACTAGTCTCACTGTTGATTAGGATGGCAGCTGAATGCAGACAACATCAGTTTGGCCCCAGTGAGGGGGAAAAAAAAATTAAAGATCCAAAACATACCACTGATATACAGTGTCATAAAACACTTCTTTTTTATGATGCTTCATCATATTAGTTCTTTATAGAAGAGAATACCAGGCAGGTATCTGCAAAGGTGCCAGGAATAGATATGGCAGGAATGGCTGGTCAACCTTTTAGTTCAGAAAGGAGGTGGATGAGTTCACATCTTTGTTTAGAGGCACATACTCCCTGTGGTGTGAGGGCACAGCTCTCCTTGCTGTGGACTACCCAGTGCACTGAAGGTCCATGTACAACCCCCAGCTGATGTATGTGGGGGAGTTTTGTTTCTGATAACACATCTTAGTTTTTAAAAGTCTTCCCCTCTAAAAAGTTCTCTAGAGACAACCCCACATTTGCTGTCCTCCAAATTTTTGTAACCAGTATGTTCAACCTTGCACAAATGTTTAACTAAGAAATAACTTCCAGATTTGATAACTGTAAATTCGCTATGTGAATTCAAAAGTTAATGTTTCCTTTAAGGAAGTGGTATTTTTTGCTGTTGTTGCTTTTGTAAGATTCTCATGCATTTATGTACAAAACTGGCATGAAAAGCAGCTGAGTATACCATAGCTTTATATTTTCTAGCAGTATTTTACAAGTAATTAATTTGACTTTTTTTTCTTTCCCTTTTTTTTTTTTTTTAATGATCTCCATTAGTCATATGGAGCACCTGTCACAAACTGTGTATTGTAATGGATACTTGAGCTTTTGACCTCTGTTAATGGGGGGAAATACTTTCTGGTTTTACATACAGTTTACTCTCAGTTGTCTGTAATTTATCAGTTATGGGATAACGGTACATGAAATTCTGGTGTTCCTGTATTATGTTCCAAAGTGATGCTGGAATAGGAAAATCCTAAATAGGTGGTACAGGATGTACCAGGGAGCACTTTGAGACACTTCAGCTGAATTTTGGTTGGAAAAGATTTCTTACATCCTCAATTCTGGTGGTGCTAGACCTGGGCTTGCTCCTGCCAGGCAGAAGCTGGTCTGCAGCCGTGCTAGTGCTGAGCTCAGTGGGACATTTCTGCCTTGGTGGGTCTCTTCCATGCGGTACAGCACCTCCTGTAAAGCTAAAACTCTTTTTTTCCCCATGCTTTGAGGCAGATTACTATTTGTCACTCTGGATACTGTGGAGATAACAAACTTTTGAAAATCTGGGAGTTTTTCAGGATGAACTGTAATTTTGTGCTTCTGTGCAATTATGATAGAATTGAATGAAATACACTGTATAGGCTCTTTTCTGAAAACTTGCATTTTTAGGTAGATAGTCAATAAACATACAAGTTTGTTAGTTCCTTATTTCTTGAGCACTAGGTTTTGCCATAACAGATGACAGAAGAGGACACTTTAATTTTCTAGGTTTTTAAAATTTAAATATTTAATCTGGAAAAATACTACTTTAAAATGGTTTAGTCTTTCTATTCATAGGTTTCCTCTTGCCACTAAATGCTAATATAAAAGACGTAAATCAGGAGATTTGGGTTCTCTATATGAAAAGGTTAATAAAAAATAACTATTATGGAAAAATGCTGTTGGTCTAAATTTAAATGGCCTTTTTTGATAATCAGTAATGGTTACTTTTTTTTTTAATTGTTTGGAGGAACCTGAGTAAACGTAGGTCAGCTTATAGATGTCTAAGCGGGGAAAAATACTGTGTGGGATGAAAACTGAACTTAATATTTGGACTAACACAATTACAGTTCAGTCGTAAGTCTTAGCAGAATAATTGAATGTGGGAAGTATTTATTTCAAGTTGAAGAAGTCCTTGAAGCTCATTGTAGTGTTAAGTTTTAACATAGCTGAGAGAGAATGAGTTTTGATGACTTCCATAAACTGCTGCTTCCTGATTGTGTGACTGAAGACCCTTTCACTGAAGCTGTAGGGAGACTGAGTGCTGCAGGTGTCTGATGGCCGAGTGTTTCGCCCTACCTTTCCTGGACTGGAACTTCTCTTTGTGGTTTGGGGATGTCAGTGCACTAAAAATAGTGGAGCTGTCTTGTGTTGACTAAAAATTCTTGTAATTACACATTACCATTTAAAAACTGTGTTTATAGCTATGCTAGTGTTGACATGTCCACTTCATTTTGATGGCAGAAATGTGAAGTATGATGTGGAAAAGCCATTTATAAAGCCAGACGATGGTGCTAGGACGGAGTGTAATCCGTAAGAGCTCAGTTCTCTTCAGTCAGCCTTGGTGAGATAGGAGCTAGTGCTTGACTTCTGCTTCCTTTAAGGTGTGCAGTCGCAATGTAGCGAAGCCTTGCAGCTCTGTCCATGGATCTCTGGATCCAGCAGAGAGGCTGGCGTGCGGGATTCCGGTGAAGGAGGTGCGATTTCTGTGGGTGGTGCAGTAATGGTGGTGAGTTTTCACTAGATGGCGATAGAGACTTTGAGATCATTAATCAATTAAGACTTTCATTTTTATCGTAGTGTTTTAAACGCTGTCAGGTTTTTCCAACGGATCTTCCTTCTTTATTTTTTTAATTTGTGAGTAATCTCTAGCAGGGAAGACAGGGCATACCAGTCTGAAATTTTGGAAGAAAAAAAAAGGGCAAAAATTGAGGGCGGGAGGGAGTTAAAATTATAGCTCAGATCTGTTTGACCTTTTTGGAAAATGTCAGTTTTCCTGTTTTGATCATTATAAATTAATCAGTTTTCGTTCTTACAGCAAATTATTAAAAATATATTTCTGCATTTGCAATGAAAATGTTGCATTATTCATCTGGAATGTGTTAGAAGGATTCCTGGACCTTCCCCTTCACCCCCCTCCCATGTTACTAAGTCTTTGCTTGGTCAGTGCTGTTGTTGTAACTACAGCAGTTGCTTGCGTGGAAAAGTAATAGGAAAATATTTAATATATTTTTAGCTGTCCTTTAATGTAATTTAACAACTGGAAACAAGATGAGACGATGTTGTACAACCAGCCAGCTCTGCACAAGCAGGCAGTGTAAGGTCATGCCTTTCTAGCCTCTTTAAAGGACAAGTCTTTTGATGAAGTGTCAGTTGTCTGATTTCCCAAATGCAGGATGCCCTCTGCTGCAGGATTTTCCTACAGGACAGCAAAGTTGTTGAGAGAATTTTATCTGTGGGCAGTTTGGCTGCTAATGGCTGTCACTCAAAGCTGAGGCCTTTTCCAAGTACTTGCCTTTTTCCACATTGTTTTTCGTTGTTACGTGTTTTTGCCCAAGCAGCTTGGGCAAACTAGAAAAAACTTGCCTTTGAAAGGGAAATAACACATTTTCTGTTTTCAGCAGTACTAACAGGTAGATCTAGTGTTACAGTATGCAAAATAAAAGGAGGAAAGAGGCAATTGGGTTAATTCCAACTTTCTCATTCAGATCCTTTAGATACATTCTCAATTAATAATTAGTTTAAGTCCCTGGCAGTCAAAAGGAAAGAATAAAAACATGTTATTGCTGCAGTCTGGGAAGAGAATGGATGAGGGAGGAGAAAGATGAAGCAGAGAAAGATGAGCTTATTTTTAAAAAACTAAGCAAGGGTAGGTAAGCAGGTTAATGGCCACCTATGGTAATTGTCTTATGTAAAGAAATCCAGGCATATCTCTTTTCACAACTTTTTTTTTTTTTATTTTTAAACTCTTGTTCATCCAGAGAAATTGATGATCAGCTACTTCCTCTTAATGGTACCTAAAGCCTTGGTTATACAGTCTGCAAGAATTGTCGTGTGAACGGGGCAGTTGTCAGACATCTGGTTTCTTCTGAGTTGCAGTATGGGAGAAGAGATTGTTAGATGAGGTTTTTTTTTCCTCCTAAAGTCTCAGCTAAGCATGCTGTGTATATTTAAACATGGATTACATCATCAGTGTAACATCTTTGGAAGACATGGAACTTGATGGCAAAAGGCTAGGCAAAGAGTTTCTTAATTGCTTTTAAATATAAAAATGGCAAACTGAAAACTTAGAACTAGTGCTAAACTGTTGCAGTGTCCCTAAATGGAAACTGTTGGGGTCAAACCAGTTGTCACTGTTGTTAAATTTTTCATTATGTATGCAATTATGAGCCAGTGAAAAAGCTGTGCACGTTACTCTGCATGCTAATATCCAAAATGAGTTAGAATAGACATTTCAAGGGAGAGGCTGCTTAAATCTGAAAATGTGAACTGAGTACCAAGTAGAAGAAAAATTACGGAACATCTTAACATTTGTGGGAATGAAATATTGTTATTGTTAGTCAAGTGCATGAAATGACATCTGGTCTCATAAAGACTTTTGCATCTCCAAAGAGAGGAAATGAAACATTTCAATTAAGAAGAATGGCCAGAATATTCTGGATGAGGAGGAAATTAGTCTGGAGGAAAAAAATAAATAATTTTTTTTTTAATTTATTATATTTTGATGTGGTTTTTTTTTTCCATTGGACAGAAAGGTTTTATTTAATGGCTATTCACTGAGAAATGTTTAGAAAGATTGATCAGACATAAGATGTACAGCAAGTCAGATGAGTAGAGAGACTTTCTTTTTCATAACTGCTTATTTTGAGATTGCGCTATCATGAGAGGTGTGATGCCTCTCACTTCCTGAGTACTGATTTCCATGGATGGGTTATAGCAATTGCATGGCCCCATGGTGAGTTGGATCAGTCTGGTGATCTGAGTTGAAAACTAACTCTAAAGGAAAACCAAATTGATTTTTGTTGGATCAATGACTCAGTGAATCGCTGCATGGTTTTAGAGTCAGTAGAAAGGAGGAGGCTGGAAAGTGGGAACAGACCCAGTATGAGATATAAGGGGTCAGGCATGATCAGCCTTTTTTCAGTTCACACCCGACTGTTGAACTGTAGGGTTAGTGTTAATAGGACAAACACATGGAAGGCTTATTTGTTTGTTTGTTTTACTTCTGTACTTTTGGGGTTTTTTCTTAGTTTCCTATGTTGGATTTTGTTTCTGTCTTGCTGAAAGACACGGATTTTGCTTGAGTCTTATCTTAACCTGGCTGACTAGGGAACAACAAGGTACACATCACCCAAAATTGTGGTAAAACTGAAAACCAGGGTACTGGGAGACCTTAAAGAGCAAAGTCTCCGGCACATTCTCTGTACCTGAAACGTAACAGTACACCCCCTTACAGAAGCCATATGTGTTGGGTAGAAGGCTGATATGTCAGGATCAGGAGAGGTAGAAATGTCTCTCTGCACCCAGTGTGGAAAGACTCTCAGATGAGCAGTAAAATATTGGGGAATGCACTTGAATCCTGCAACCCCCAAAGTCTGCTGTGCTTTGGCTTTAGAATAACTGAAGAAATCCTTTAATCCTATCTAGAATACTGTAGGGATTATGAGATTCAAAAGACAGAGATCCTTTTGTGGTTCTCTTCTTAAGATACTGGCATAGAGATGCCTCATAAAAGGGAGACAACATGAGCACAGGAACCTCACCATGAAGGTGAGAGCTTTGGCAACGTCACAGCACCATTTGTAAACTGCTTAAGGTCTGTTTTCAAACAAATTAACTTTTCAGTACCCACTGTTAACATTGGAAGAATACAAATGCTAACTATGCTGTCTTAATGTTTTCCTCCAGCCTGTATAATTGTTAGCACTACAAGTTTTTGCAGTAAGCATTTTCTTAGTTTATTTGTAGCTTACCACAAAATATTTTGGGTTTTGAGACTTAACAGAAGTTGTTCTTCAGGGTGTTATTGCCTCATTGCATTTATCTTAAATTGGATTTTGCCCTGCTCTAGAAACCATGCTTTTGGATACCTATGTTGTAATAAAGTTTTCAAAATAAAAGAGATTTCAAATTAGGGTTAAAAAAATTCCTTTTCAAGCACTATTCCTAAGAGCATAGAAAAATTATATACTTGAAGTGTCTGTCTCCCGTGATACTTAAATATTCATATTGTCCTTCAAAGATATGGTTGGCATCTTGATTTCATAATCAAAAAGTTTCATGAATTTCCTGGGAATGTTGCCCACTGTTGTGCAACAGACTGTATTAAAAGCTTTTTGCTCTATCCACAATGGCATGATCTATTTTTTATCCTCTTGGATGAATACTCATTTGAGCCTTCTAGATCTGTTTTCAGGTAATGGTTGAAGGGTGGTGATGATCCTACTCTGACATATAGGGAGAGGCTAAAGCTGGGTATCTTCAGTCTGGAGAAAAAAAGTTTAAGGATTTAATTAATTATGGTCTTTAGCAACCTAATGGAGACTATCAAGAAGTCAGACTCTTCCCAGAGGTGCATGGCCTTGCACCAGACAGGTCTGGCCCTGTCTTGGACAGGAGTTTGGGTTAGATGATGTCCAGAGATCCCTTCAAACCAAAGTTGTTTTATGACCATCAGTTTAGAATTTCCATTAATTCACACTCAGATTTATAACCAAGGTTGGCTAGATCCAACAGATTCAAGAGTAGCAACTTGTCATTTGGAGTGAAGAAAACTAGAAGGATGAAGACTTCTCAGCAGTGATACTTGTTTTACCAGGCTGTTTTAATTTCAAAGCTAAATAAGTAAATAAATAAAATCCTTGCTCTGAGTACTTCAAATGCAGATTTTCCTGTATAGATCAGATCGTGTGATCTCTTGCATGTATGTTGTTTCACTGGGCCTGTGCCAAGATTCATTGGCTTAGTTTAGAAGATATGCATGGACAGCTTATGCTGTTTTCAGCATCGAAATATACTTGTGAGACAGATAAATAAAGGTCTTGAACAAAATGTTTTATCTGTGGAAGGTGGACTGTCACTACTGCTGCAGGTACAATACCTTTTAAGGATACAGGAGACTCTGGTGAGTAGCATAAAGAATTCTGCTTGGACAAAGGATTCTTGAGAAGTAGGTGTAGTTTAGTGAACTGGGGCATACCTGATGCAGATCTCTTAATGTAAACGAGCAACAGAAGCAAGGAAACCCGTAAGTCAGGCATATAGCCTAAGCTAATTTGTTCCAACTACCTTCATAGTAGAAAGAGGGCAGTGTCAAAGCTGGATGAAATAAATCCCCCCCCAAATTTTAGAGTGTGATAGGTGATTGAAAGGCATGTGAAAGTTTAACTTACGCTTGCTCTCTCTTTGCTCTCCTTCCAGGAGTAATATATAATGTAATGCAGGAGATGTTGCTGGTGGTAGTGTTGTCTTTAGCTTCAGGCTGTGCCCTTTATCAAACTTACTGGGTAAGGTTTCACAGAGTAGGATTAAATTATATATGTTGATATCTACTCTACAATTTGATACTGTGTGCATTTGCAGATTTGAGCCACTAGAAACAGTTGCTCCATAAAATCCTATTTCAACACCTGGATTAGTTAAAAAAAAAATAAAAAAATCCAGCTCCCTTTACCTTTCATGTTTAGTCTTTTATGTTTTCATATGTTCTAATTGACAGAGCTTTAAAAAAGCAAGCACTAATTTTTTAGGTTGTTGGGTGTGGGAAGTGGTTCCCACTTGTGTCACTGAAATGCAGAGCTTGGCAAGCAGCGCTCATCAAAAACAGGGAATGTCAGAATGTCACTTGAACCTTACTGCGGGGATTAGACTCTGGCAGTCATTTCTGTGTGAGTTTGTGCTAGTCTTGGTGATTACATGAGACTGGAGAAACTTAAAAAATTTGGATAATAATGCTTGGTAAACTCTGGCTTTAAAAAACAAAACAAAAAAAAAGGGTGTTCTTTTGACATGTAGCCTTCATGAAAGCTGATTCTTGGTTCCGGCTGAGGAAGAAGCAGACAGCCATAGCCAAGCAGTTGTTTCATGTCAGACTGATCATGCCTTGGTAACGCTTTCTTTCTAATTCCTTGCCTTGTTCATGAAACAGACCAGAAAGTAGTGAGTTGTCAGAAAAGTAGGACTATATAGTAATCTGCTTTGAAGAAGTTCAAAGTCAAGTTTCCTGAAATGCCTGGGCAAGAAGGTAAGAAGAGTTTCCGCAGTAGAAATATGGAAGACTTTGAGGTGCAAATACTTTTTAAAAAATTTTTAAATCCAAGGAAAGTGAAGCTGCAGAATAGTTGCCAGGGAGAAGGATAACTGTGGTGAAGTAATCACTCTATACGTGGGCTGTTTTGCCCTTGAGTTCAGTGCTCTGAATTGTTCTGTGTGCAACTTCATTCTATTAGGCAATACCACAGCTGGCACACTAATAATTTATTTTCTATTCTCTCTGACTTCAGTGCAAAGAATACTTTCAGTGTTAACTTCATTCTTCTTCCTTGATGCTTTTAATTTTACTGGGATATCAAACTGTCACAGGCTTCATTGTGCTGTAATTTGGAATTGACACGTGGAAGACTGCCACAAAAACACGGGGATGTCTCAGCCCTGTGCTCAAGTGTACTGCAACCTTCCCATTGGTTTTGCTCTGGTTGGAATGTTAATTGTTGAATCTAGAACTTCCTTGGCTGTACCCTTGAATTTTTGAACAGCCCAGGTATAAGTCAAAGACAGCTGATACTTTGATTTTCATGTGACATCCTTAATTTCTTCCCTTTTTCCTCCCCGTCTCCATCAGAATTGAGCATCATCAGCATCTTTGAACTTAGGCAAATACCATTTCTATTTTCTTTAAATCATAATAGCTCCTCTGCCTTGATGTTTTAATAAGTATCATACCTGTGGGTTTTTTTCAATGCATAACTTCATATTTTTCAACTTAGAGTTAAAACTAGTCATCCTGGAGCTAAAGACAAATCAATGAGAAGCCTGTACTTAGGCTGAGAACCCCTGCAGGAAGGTTTGATTAGCAAAAAGCTTTAGATCCGACTCTTACTCACTATTGTCCATCAGGTGATCAGTCATTTTGGCATGTATTACTGTATACCACAGATGCTGGAGATAGAAAAAGGTCTATTACATCATGTAGTTCATCTTCCAAAGTATGTATATAGTTACTTCAGCATAGATGCAACTCTTCATGGTTTTTTTTGGGTGTTTTTTTGTTGAAGCCTGTTGTCCTTCAAGAAGCCACTTCTAATTTTAGTTTTGGCATGTTTTTTGATCTGATTGCTTTTTATGATCACTAATTTTTAATGTCTTTAAAGACGGAAGACAAGCCTGCCTTCAGTAGGAATGTGTTAATTGACACGTGTTCTGAAATCCCTCGTTCTTGGCAGTGGTCCAGGATGACAGAGCAGTGATGATTTAGAAACTGCCATTCCTTCCTGGTGAAAGGATTGGAGGAAATCTGTGAAGTTATTAGCTACTACTCATTTCTAACAGATTGTGAGAAGATCATTATGGTGTCTAATTAGTTGAGATTACCTTCTTTATGCAGAATGTTTGGGGATTTTTAAATTCCTTTATGTGCTGTCTTACGGCTTGCACCAATTTTTTTTTTCCCCTCTTCTCTTTAATGTTCTGGATGGTTACTCTGAGGATTTAAGTAAGGGATCATGTTCCTGTCTCTCTGTGGTGTAATTAGTACAGCTATTTAAATATTATCTGGAACCCATTTACCCTATCTATCATTTGCTGCTTAGTTCAGTGGAAATGCTTTTATATAAATCACAGAACAATACTTCTCATTTCTAACTTCTAACAAGATTGGTCTGAACTTAGGGGACTGAAACACTTCATCCTGGAATAAAAATGTCTTGCTGAATCAAGGGTAGAAAATTATAAAAGCTGCTGCTTTTGAAAAGTATATTATGCTGACATATGTATAAATTGAATTAGTTGTGATACTCCTACAATGTGAAACTTCCAACTGATTCTAAAAAATTTAGGGAAGAGCTAGCACACATGAAATTTTCCTCCCATTTTGAATGCTCTTTGGTAAGTTGGACCAGTGTTCCTTGGTATCTTTTCACAGTAGGCTGCAATTTCTCTGTTTCTCTGAGACCAGCTCTTCAGCTAGTCTTAGAATATTTGGAATTGATGTATAATGGGGAGGTGGGGCAGATGGTTTCCTTTTACTTCCTTCCAAGTAATTTCTTAATGAAAGTGGTTCCTTCTGTGGCTAGGAGTTATTTGCACTTGATAGAGATCTAATAGCGTTATTAATTATTTTGATTGCTCTTAAGCTTCTATGGAAGATTCTGTCCTCATTTTGGCTTATTTTATAACCATGTAACAAATATGAGTTTTTTTTCTTCCATTCAAACAAAAACAACTCTCCCTTTCCCCTCACCCTCCTTTAGTGTACAGACCAATTGCCACCTGATACTCTGGGGATGGATCTTGAACTTTGATTTGATAATTCAAATATTTAAAGAAAATTATTATGAAAGTATCTCATCTCTCATATATGAGCAAGTCATCTAGTTTTGCTTTTATGTGGTTTTGTTTGGGGTTTTTTTTGTTTGTTTGTTTTACCCCAGAAAGATGGGTTTCTGACATGCTGACCAAGGGAAGATTAATAAATTGTGGCTTTTGTTTGTGTCTCTCAGTTTTCAGCCTGGAGTGTAAGCTCGTGTCACTTTGCTCTGTCATAAATACTGTGTTAAATTACAACTCTTTTAATTCAACTTTTTTTTTTTTTTTTTTTTTTTTTTTTTTTTAGAAACTGTTTGATATTTTGCCAGGGATTCCTGAGAGATCTAGTAATAGTTTCAGGGATCCTATTCCTTCTCTGAAAATCAGTGCCAATTTTGGACTGTGCAGCTGTTCCAGTTTCCTTTTCATTAATTTTCACTGTAGGAATGAATGTTTGTTGTCTGATACTTATTATATTAGCTTATTTAAATTAAGTTATTTCTTTCCCAACATGGATCTTGCTTTACTTTTTTTACCCCTCCTTTTTTTTTGTTTGTTTGTTTTTTTCTTAAAATGGGAAAAGGAATAGATCTGCCAGAGGAGATCTGGATGGTAAAGCAGTATGAAGTGGCATTTGACTATTCCAGAAATGATCCTTCTGTTATTCCATACAGTACTGCATAGCTTTTGGCTCAGCTGGTCTGCATAATAGGGGAGAGCCTTCTTGCTAAGCCAAGCAACTCCTTTTTGCTTCGAAGAGCATGTAAAGCATGTGTGGTAGTAGATTATCACAATTATCAAGTATCAGTACTGACTTAGTATTTGTCCCTGGCCTTTTCCATCTTAACTTGAGAAAAGCCTGTTTTGTGACTGACTGTCTGCCCCTCTCTCTGAGAGGAACTGGGGTTAATAGTTTATTAATAGTTGTGTTGTACATAGAGTATCACAGAGTTGCTATGTGCTCTTGAGCATAGGGGTTTTTTTGCAATTTTATATAACATGATGTTTCTTTCACCATTTAAGTTCTTCAGACAGGCAGTGTTGGAAGCAGGCATCATTAACGGTGTTTGGAGTTTTATGGTCTGATAAGTTTTTTCTTAAGTTGAAAAAAAAAAAAGTAACAAACTTTTTGTATGTTTCACATAACATGGAGGTGTTGTGTTTTGTCTTTAATTTTCAGTATTTTTTTCACAGCCAGTAATTGTTTTAGGACTAAAGTTATCCACCATAAAGAGACTAGTGACTTGCACTTGGTGCTCTCAGAGGTTCTAAGCCATTGCAGTGAATTGAATGCTGGGGAAGATGGAGTTTGGGAAAACCTGAGCCAATATGCATACCCATAATGAAAGAATTCCTTTACATGTTTTGTTTTTAACTGCTTTTTAAATGCAGTGGGCACAGGTGCTTAAATGTTAAGTCAGCTGTACTTAGAAAGAACACCATAAGCTGCAAATAGATTTTCCTAGACAGCAAGTAATTGATTTCCTTGTTTTCCTCTTCCTTGTCTTCATGTTTCTTCCCAAACAAGTATTGAATTATCCTTTTTGGTGTGTTCTTCTTTCAGGGTGGGGGAGGAATGAAGGGAGGGGTGGAATTGTCAAAGAGGAGAATAATACTAGCAGCATCTCTGATAACTGCAGAGCCTTGACATTAAAACCAAGGGGAGAAACATGAAAATGACTTACCTCAGCATGTAGTTCAGTCAGTGTGTTAAGAAGTTGAATGTCAAGAATAAAATAAAATGATCTGGAGAAGATAGCTATGGGTCTTCAAATCACAAAAATAACCGGGAAACACCAAATGCTCAGAACTGGTAAAGAGAAATCCTGCATCACACTGGAGGGCAAGCAACTTTGTGAGTCCATTGAGCCCAAAAGTGTGCAAGAAGTCAAAAAAGCTTGGGTAATTAGTTCTGTTCTGTACATACAATTAGAAGAAAAATATCAAGCTCTCTGTAAGTCAAACTTGAGAATCAATATCTGGATTTAAACAAATTCCTTTACTGGGGCCTAAGAAGGAAGCTTCTCATAGCAGAAAGGGCTTCAGCTGCCTTGCTGTGCTAGAGCTGGTACTGGACTTTCTGGGAAAGAAATGTAGATGGGCTACATGTGAATTTTGTACAGTAGGGTGAGAATCACTGCTTGACTAGGTTTGGGTTTTGGTTTTGTGTTTGGGGCTTTTGTTTGGTTTTGGAAGGGGTTTTTTGTAGGTTTTGTTGTTGTTTTTTTTCTACAGAAGAGAGCAGCTGGGTAAGATCTGTGGAAGTCATGCTTCCAACTCTGCTCCTTTTTTGCTGATGCCTTGTGTTGAACTCTTCCTGGAGGATGAAATGTCTCTTGGCACGTTTGTTGCCATCTGCTGTTTGTCTCTGTTGATAAGGCTTAGTTAGCACTTTCCCTAGGAAAGTGCACGGCATAGTTTCAAAAACTGCTTCATTTACCTGTTGCTGTGGGACTAGGCAGGCCCTGTTCTAAATGTTTTCCAGCTGGCACATGTCATTACTGTTTCAGATGACTAACATGAAAAATGATAATTGAAGCTATGAGCCTATTACGTAGTAAGCTTTAATTAGTTAAACTGCTTCGTATTCGTTTACTGTTGGTGCTAATGCTCTTGAAATTAATTGGCACTAAAGGGGGTTCAAAGTTTATATGCAATCATTGCTGTTATAATGTGCTATATTACTAGGTAACTTGGCTTATTAGGTGATTTCATTCTCGATTATTGCTGCAAGTTAACAAGGCCAGAGTAATTATCTCATAAACAATAGCCTTGCTCGCAAGACAGATGTGGCCAGACCCTTCCCGTGGAGTTGGAGTGTCTGCTGTATTCTAGGGAATAGGCAGGGGAAGGTGATCTACGTATGTCACCCAGCAGCAGATGGAGAAGATTTTTAGAAAGCGGGTTAGCACACTTTCAGATCTTCTGTTATGCTAATAAAGTTTTTGTGTGAGAATGATAGCAATGTCAATAGCTGTAATCTATCAATGACATCAACCCCTGGTATGTGCTAGCCATCAAAGCAAACACAGAATGCCTTTGTGTGAATAGCTGGACAGTATAAACCAGTTGCTTCTAGAGTGAAGGTCATCTCTCATTTTCCTAGAATAGACTAAATACCTAGCATACATTCATTAACTTTTTTTTTTTAAAGAGAAGTTGTTATTTGGTTAAAATGGAAAATTTAGAGTCATGGAAATTGCTAGGCTCCATAGGAATTTAACCCCTAAACAGTTATTCTGTTGTATGCCACTGGGGTACTAGATGTGTTTCATATTGGCCTACAAGTGTCTGATAGAGGAAATAATACATTTACTGGCTTAATATTATTTAGTAAATGTAAAGCATTATTAAGTAATACATATTGAGTACCTAAGCTTATATTTAAGATTGTAGGATTTATATCAGAAATTAATTACAAGTGAAGGTGATTTTTTTTCATGACTAGAAAAGGAGAAAATTACAATGGTAAAACTGTGGCATAGCAGTATGACTGAGCAGTGCCAACATGCACCTCTGGTCACTTTCCAAAATGCCATCAGGAGAAGGTTCAGGTGTGGAATCTCCAGATTTTTAAGTGTCTTAATCTTGGTTCTAATACTTTTTTTAAGATCTCTTTACAGCCAGCATGCAAATCATTATTTAGGACCATCTTTCAGGAACTGTATGCAGCAGGTCAGGTATTTATTCCATCCCAGAAAACTCCTCTTTCCAGGAATGAAAAATCCTAACCATGAGATCTGCTTAATTTTCACTTTCTCTCACTTATATTCTTAAAATAGAGATTGAGAATGAGTTCAGCAGATTCAGGAGTGTGCTTTATGGATGGACATGTCTCGTGTATGATTTCACTGTATTTCAAGTGAAAAGGCTGGATAACTACTTTGCATGGTAGGCTGCTTAGTATGTTTTATTAGAAGCATCTGCAGAATTTTACAGTGGATAGTTCTTTGTAGTAATTTTGCCCCTTTTGAGTAGTATCGGCTTACAAGTTAGAATATGGAGTATGTGGAGACATTATGAAGACTTTAAACACTGATGTACATGCAGTGGGTCAACTTCATGGGAATAGTTCTGAAGACAGGATTTAGTTTTGGGTATTTTAAGCTAAGGTATTAAACCTACTGTTTAGGGATTTTTGTTGTTGTTGTTCTGATCTTTAGTATTTACAATTATGATATTTAATTGTATCCTATAAGAGACTGTAGCTGCCCAGAATCAAAAAGATGAGGAGTTTAGAAAAAAATCCTCATTACTTTCTCATAACCATTACTCTTCAGGTGAGGGGTTATAAATGTGGAAATACAGGGCACTGCAGCTTAATTTATGTGCAACCTGCAAAGATATAGAGGAACTTAAAGCGCCCATTTCAGTTGTTTTACACTTTTCAGTAAGGAAGGAAAAATAAGAATACTTTGTCATTGCACTGTAGGTGTGATGCTTCTAATGGTATCTATCAAGTGCATCTATTTGATAATGTACAGGGTTCCTCAGCAGTGGATTAATTTTGATTTTTCAGCCTTGAAGCCAAGTTTCCATGTTTAAGTCTACTAAAATTGTTGGTGTCATGTGTCTAATAACCCATCTGCCTGAATGATGATAAAGCCTCCCACTTAGTCTGTCTACCTCTAGGGAATAATCAAGCAGCCATCGTGGCAATACTCCTCTGAGCCAACCAAATACACTTTTCCCCAGGAATTCCCTTTGAAACTTGAATTATTTTTAAGGCAATAGTCATAGGTGCCCTGAAATGAGGGCCAGTGAGGAACAAATATGTATCTCAAATTGGCTGTCATGCCAGTGAAATTAAGAAAAACAAACACACCACCACCACCCCAAAAAACCCCCCCCACCAAAAACCCAAACAAAAAAAAACCCAACTTTGCCTTATTTAAAAGGCAGACGGATGTCTTTATGAATAGGATTATATGATTTATGTTTTTAGGGGGCTGGGCTTGATGACTCAGTTCTGGTTTTCTTGGTAGACCTTTTTGCCATGCAGTAGACTGCAGGCTGCTTCAGTTTTGCTCCATAAAGTCTTGAAGCAAATGTGGTGTTTAAGTTTCCTGCTATGGCAGAGACCATCGCCAGTCAGAGGAGCCAAGAATCAAAATTCTGTAAATGTGTGATGTCCCAAATATATGTGGTTCAGCTTGGCATCTGTAATTCATCTCTTTCCTCCTCACTGTTTTACAAGTCCTCTTACCTGATCATCTTCTTGTGTTTGTTGGTGCAGATTCAGAGTCACAGCAGTTGGCAGCATAAATGAGCTGTGTTTCAGTTCTTCATTAACTTTGTGGCAAAAGAGTCGCATAGAGGTGGTGGTGGACTTCCCCTCATTTGTGTTAAATCAAGACCATATGCCTGGCTTCTCAAAATTATGCTGTCACTCAACCTGAAGTTACAGGCTTAAAGTAGAGACCATTTAGTAAAATTTTTACATCCCGTGTGTTGCACAGGAAGGTCAATAAGGGATCACTGAAATCTTCAGACTGAAGTATGAAAGAAATCTTATAAATTATGTGACAGATGAATTGGATAGAATTTGAATGAATTTGCTATCTTTGATAAAGCTAATTCTATGTAGTTAAAAGAAGTCATATTTGGTCAACCAGAGAGGAACAGTGTATTACCCATCTAAAAAATTAGTACTCAATAGTCCCTTAGATTGGACCTTTCAATATTTACCTTGTCTAATGCTCAGGGGATTCTTTGTTCATGTATGTGATGTTTATGAGAGGTTTCCTGTAATTCCTTCCCAGGTGTGCATGATCTGGTATCTTTAGTTTGTTATAAGGAAATTTTTGCTAAAGCATTGTGCAAGGAGAAAGTGATGCTTCACTTGTCTCAGTTCAATCTTGAAATGCTTATTGTTTATTATATAGTTATTACTCTGATCATCAGTTTGTCTGTCTCTTTCCTCAGACCATACTCATTCGATGGAGGGATCAAGTTACCTGGGTTCTAATTAATTTCATCTCTGAATATGTTAAGAGAAGTTTTCTAATTTCTGGTTTCTGGATAGTACCCCATGCAATGAATTTTTGAAGGGATTAAATAAATTTTCTAAACAGAAAAATTCCTAATGGAGTAGACAGAAGTATCTTTAACATTTAGGAATCCCTGTAGGTTTTAACTGTTTGAATGCTTACTGCAAGTTGCCTGTTTTTCAGGCTCTGAGGTGATATAGGAGGTTGTGACCAGAAGATACATTAGACTGCAGTCTGTTCAGATAAGCTTTCTTGTACAAATAGGGAATATTTTTTAGAGGTATACACTGGTGACTCAAGAGCTGCTGCTATTGGGATGGTCCAAGGTTTTCTGAGTAGCAGATGTGCCCTTGTGAAGAAGGATGAATTGCAAGGAGGGGACCCTGTGTCATTGGTGGCTGAATCCTGTGCCATGACTAAGGAATATGTTGTCCTACTGCAGTGAGCACAACTCTCTGGCATAGCAAGATGCTTCTTCTGGGTGTTGTGGTTGGCCAGAGACATATCCTGATGTGCAGCAAAACATTATTGTACCAGTGCCTGAACCCTGAAGGAGGGTCTCAAGGAGTTTCTTGCAGTCTTCTCCTTTGCTAATATGCTAATATGGAGAAAGTGGATGATTTGAAGAAGGTGTGTTCTTCAGATCTTTGTCCTTGTCCGTAGTTCAAGGTGATGTTCACATCCCTACAGAACTCAGGGTCTTCAGAGGGATGTGATAAGTATACCTATTGCTAATCTATTAAATGTGAATCAAATGTTTTTTCTGCATGCAACATTATTTATTATCACAATTCTAAGTGATTGCTTAAAAAGTGCTTCCCTGCACTGCTCTTCCAGGCTAACTGAGGCATTGCCAGCAGCTCCCTAATGAACTAACAATCGCGCTGCTTACGCCTTGTTGCTGTAGGAGCAGAAGGCTGAGATGGCTTGCACCACTGCGTGAAGGATTAAGCAGGGTCTTCCTTTGATTTATTTCTCAGTAGGCAGGTTTTATTTTTGTTTTGTTTTTCCAAGTACTCCCCCATCCATCTGCGTGTGGATGGTTGAGCTGTATGTTACCACTTACCCCGTTGTTTTGAGGTCTGATTTCCTAGCTTTCTCCCCACTATACACTAGGCAGGCTGGAGTGTCCTTGAACCTGCCCTCCCCTTTCTACAGCAAAGAATGAGAAGCCTTTAAGCAGCTTAAGTGTCGGCCCTGTCACAGCTGACAGGAAAACGATCTGCTGCTTGGCCGCGTGCGGTGCAGGCTGACTTGCCGGTGGCATGTGCCCAGGGTGTGCCAGCTTGTGAGGGCGATGGGGTGCACACCATGGGTCCCCACTGCACCCCAGTGAGGTGGACTTTGGCTGTGGACGAGGCTGGAAATCACTGCCTGCCCCAAAATGTTGCAGCCGTTTGCCACAGCTGTCTGTCCTGTCAAAACAGCAACTCATCTCAGGGTTAAAGGTTGATGAAAACTGTTGCTAACTTGAGATAACTGATGTTGGAAAAACTAATTAGTGAGCAGGGGCAGTTAATTTGATCACTTGTAGCATAGTTTCTCTTCTAGGTTTTGAAGAACTTTGAGGAGGACCTATGTTACCAGCTTCTTTCTTGTTAATTGAAGTAGGGGTGTATTTTCAGTGGACTGCTTCCAAGGGGAAAGACAGGGTAAATTAATAAACAATGCTTGAATTTCATTTTCTGTGTGATCTCCTAAGGGTGGCAGGGCTCTTCTTGTTTAGAGATGGAAATGTCAGATACCCTGGTGAAATTTTCAAATGAAGTACCTTGTGATAGAGTTGGGAGCGCATTGGCCATGCTCCACAGTGGGAGGTGTTCTCTGTAGTTGGG
>NW_010325503.1:0-31191 GCF_000700745.2 Antrostomus carolinensis | reverse complement strand
AGTGTTAAAAGGGTATTCTGGTAACGTTACTTTGGCTTATTCAATTGCTGATGACAAGACAATGTGTTTCCACTTTGGTCCACGCTGCTGAAGTGTAATATAATTATTTGTATTAGACACCAGCCACCTGTTAATATCGTTCTTCTAAAGGTCATTGTGTGGTGCCTTGCTGTCTGAATTTAATGGCCGTGTATCAGGTTTGTTGGTCACCCCTTTGTGTGACACGGGACAAGTGTTTGTGGGGAAAGAATGTGAACCCGATACCCGGCGGCCAGGGGAGAGGAGAGGACTGGGGGAGAGGGGAGGACCGGGGACTGGCTCTGCTGCTGCTATTGTTGGGCCATGGGGCCAGGGCTGGAAAACAAGCAGCTTCCTTTGGAAGTGCTTTCATCTAACATAGCCCTTGTTTGGAATTAAAATAAATTGCAGTAATTTCCCAAGAGAAGCAGACTGATGTCTGTAAACCCTAACTTTCTGGTACCCCATGGATGTGTAAGGACACTGTCCCTGACCTGGGCTGTAAAGGGGGAGAGGAGAGGCTGTGCTGCTCGACTGGCTGGCTGGCCTCCTAAAGCCACGAAAAGAAAGTGAGGTGGTGATAACGTAATTGTACTGGTGACAACGAGTAGATGCTTCATAAGTTATTTTTACACATATGGTGTTGGTAGTTAACCTTAATCCTGCTGTTGGATTCATTTATTAATGTCTGTATAGTGACCTGAAAACGCAAAGCACTCTGTCATTGAGCAACGTTGAACTTGTTAACCCACAATTTTTAATTAATTTTGATGAATATAATGGTGGTATGCGTTTCACTTGAACTTTCACTGTTCCCACCTGACCTGGTATTAGCTTTTGGGAGAGGTGGGGGACAGGTAGGACTTGTGGATGAACTTCTTCCCTGCCTGTATCCGGTGAGTGGAGCAGATGCAAGTGACTGCTGCTGCAGGGGCTCAGCTGAATGACTTCATTTTCCAATTTCCAGAAAATGAAAGCTTCAGCTGTCAAAAGAACAAAACAAAGCACCTGGTTTACCACATGGTGTAGGACATTCCAGCACTTGCAAAGAGGGGGGGTTGGCTTTAAGCCATCTGTATTCCGGCATCATTAGTAACTGCTACTAGCTGTTGGATTGAATTGCTGACTGAGAAAGAGCAAGGGCTTTTAGAGTCTTCTCTGCAATTGTAAATATTCATATGAAGAACTCCATTACTGCCAATTTTATAAGGAATAAGGATCTCACTTTTGTCAGTTGCATATTTATTGGTTCAAACCATTTGAGCTTTATTATGCACATGTAGATAGCTCCTTGTGTTTGTTTGAAATGGGTCATTAGGGTCTTCAAGCATTCTGGCTTGATAAAAATCTAATTGATTTCTGCCATGAAAGAGTTAATGAAGGATCACTCATGGCTTTTCATTTTCAGCTAATTAAAAAGAATGGCTGTTTTTTGCCTTGGCACTCGTAGTTAAAAGTGCCAAATATAGGATTTTTTTTTTGTGTGTGTGAGTTGAAGGGTGAGGAGGAGGAGGAGGGGGAAGTTACATGTAAATCATTTAGCCATTAACCTAATGTGGTGGATTTATAAATCCTATTACTATAAGCCCTTTTCATTTCCACCGAGGCCTGACGTGTGCTTGATCCTGCTAATGTAAAATTCATTCTGTCTAAGTGATTACTGAAGTAAGACACTTTTAGTCAATTTTAATCAGATTGTGTGAAACTTGCTTGAACACTAATGTTAAGTAAGACATGGACACAGTTTGGCCATGTCTTAATTAGCCTTACAAATCAGTTAGACTAGGAATCAATCAGTGAGCCCAGTCTATGAACCTTTTGACACCTAATGCTTTCTGGAGGGGGAAAATCTATGCTGAGGGCTGAAAATACAGGGCTGGGAAGCAAGATTAAGATTGTAATTTGGTGTTCTTGTTTTATGGTATGCTTGGCAGTCCCTCACAGTGTGCAAGTCCTTTACGATGCAGCCCTCATCGGTGTTTCAGAGTTGAGGCCAGTGGGGTGCTTCCCATAGCCCATCATACATTCCCATTTCTGCAGCAGCAGTAGCAATTGGAGTATTTTTCTGAAGCTGCTTCTGCTCCAAGAGACATTTGTTATTTTGGCAGAGGGGAGCGCGGGACACTTTATCTTAAAACGTTGTAACTTTGTCCTTACAGGCCTCCACTGGGAACTACTGACTTGGATTCAAGGGACATCTGCACTTCTTGGGTATAGCTGTCCCCAGTTTTTCTGTAGGGAGACATTAGTATGAACAAGCCCCTCAAGTATTGCTTGCTGTTGAGATCAGAGGTGGTTTTTGTGAAATGCCATCCTTTGAAAGACCAATAAAGAGTTTGCTGGTTTTAATGTTTCTCCTGGATCACTGCTCTTGAAGTAGTGAGTCTCAAACTAGCTTTCATTCCATGTTAATTTACCCACTTTTTGACAACTTATTACGAGCCATTATCTTTACTATTTTAATGATGTAGGATTTCTGCATTGGTAACAACTTTTGGTATTTTCTTTTAATATATGAACCATTTCCTTCTATTACCAAGACACTTGAAAAACTTGTCAGATCCTATAGAAATCTTTAGTCATTTTATTTTCCTACTGTTGCTTATGGTGTCTTCTGCAGCACAGTGAAAAGCCTTAGGAGAAAGGGATGTTTTCAGTATATGGAAATAAAAATGTTTAATACCAGAGACAGTAGATGTTCTCTCAAAATAGACAGTATCTTTTGCAAAAAATCTCACCTGCATGTGTGTTGTGGCAGTGCTGGGGGCTTGACTCCAGAACCTGGTGGAAGATGGGGCCATTGTAAATGACCAGCTTAGACTGGAGTTTTTGTTCTGCTGTTGCTGGTAAACTACCTACAGGGTGGTTTTGGTTTTTAAGCTTGAAAATTCAACCACCAGCAGTGTCAGCAAACCCTTTTCAAAAGTCACTCCATAAGTCTTTATGCTACAGGCTTTGTAAGTTGTTTTTACTGCTCAACTTCCAGGCAATTTAAATATCTTTTTTTCTTCTATCTAACCTGTTAAATTACCTCTCTCTGTTAGGGTGAGTGTACCTCATTTAGTCAGATGTTACTTAGTTGATGATATGACTGCAGGCACATGTGGAAGAGAGTGGGGAACATGCTTTTTGCTTGATCTGAATGCCTTTTTCTCTTCTGTTTTCTCTTTCATACAGTTACTGTTGGTCTGCCAGGTGTGCCTTTTTGAATGAAAACGAGAAACTTCTTTAGTGTAGAACTCTTACAGTGTGGTTGGGATGAGGCTCATTTGAAAAGCTTTGAAATTAGATGTTAATTACCTTTCTCTTCTACTGGATAATCTTCTGTACTTTAACCAAATAAGGATAATCTTCTCTACTTTAATCAAATAAATATTCAAATACTTTGAATTTGCCATATTTCAGCTTTGTGACAGTTCTTTTATGTCATGGATTGTAGCAGAGCAACTGCTCGTGAAAAGGGAGAACTGAAACAGAAAAATCATGAGTTCAGGTGGATGGGACATCTGATCCATTACAGAGATGTAGTTAAATGTAGCTGATCTGAATAACCATATAATGATGGGCTAGTAGATGAACTGTCAAGGTTTACTTCAGCCTCTTTCTTTTTCCTTTTTCTTTTTTTTTTTTTAAATGATTGTAGCTGCCAGTATCATAAGACCATAAGCTTGAGAAAAATGTAATATAGTCCATTCTAGGTAATATTTTAGAGTAACGTTTTTATTGGTCTCTGTCAGATTGTGGTTGGTTCTTGACTTTGAATATTAAAGTGTATAAAGGACTTAGGATACTCTGCCTCAGAAAAGAACATCACCTATAAGAGAGAACAGGTATCTCTGTCAGCTGTATTGCATGTGTATTTCCTGGGAAAATCCTTTCAAATCTGTTGTTTGCAGTTCATTAGGACATACTAAAATTACTGTTATCTATGTCAGAAAGCAGTAATATCCCAGAGGTTGGTGGGCAGGTGTTTATTTTTAACCCAGCAGATTTTATGCATTTTTTAATAAATAAAAGTTTAAGTTTTCTTCAGTTTTTTTATGGCCACATGATATTCTTCTGTTCTCTAAAGGGAATGTGTATGGGCTTTGTGGTGTTTGTGTCATGTTAATGGTAAGACTGATAGACTTTTGTTGTTGTTGTTGTTGTTTACTAAAATACAGGAGGCTCCATCTGAACATCAGAAAATGCTTTTTTACTGTGAGGGTGACAGAGCCCTGGCACAAGTTGCTTAGAGAGGATGTGGAGTCTCCATCTTTGGAGTTACTCAAAGGTGTCTGAACATGGTCCTGGGCAATGAGCTCTAGGTGATCCTGCTTGAGCTGGGGGATTGGACCAGATGCCCTCCAGAGGTCCCTTCAAACATCAACCAGCTTGTGATTCTGTGATTTTGTTTTTTTGTTGTTGTTTTGATTTTTTTGTTTTTTTGTTTTGATTTGGGGTGATTCTGTGATTTTGTTTTTTTGTTGTTGTTGTTGTGTGGGGTTTTTTGTTTTGATTTGGGTTTTTTTTGTTCAAACCAGATCTTAAAATACCAGAAAATTCCTACAGAGTTTTCTATTTGTACAGAATATCTCTATCTTTCCTTCTGTTTGGGGGGTGAGTTGGTCGGTTTGTTTGTTAGGCACCTGTATTAATCTAAAGGCATGAAAAAGAAGCATCTATAATAGCAGTGGATTAAATCCAGCCACTGTCGACCAGTGCTTGTGGTTGGATTGTTATGTTGGCACTAAAACCTCTCTCGGGGCCCTGCAGGTCTCATCTCAGATATAATTCTAATGAGGATATTGAATGACTGGTGTGACAATAATGTAAATCAGTGCTGGTGCCTTCTATTGAAACTGAAAAGTAAGAGCAAGAGAGAGCTTTGAAAGAAGGCTTCCTTGGCATATGAGTGAAAGCTGAGTTTTTTTATTAATGATTCAAACTCCTGTACTAAGAAGTAGGAAAGCTTATTAGCTATGTTTTTAGATTAAACAAAACCTTTAGGTTGTGATGTTCTTTCTTTAACAGAATTTGTGGGATGAAGAATTTAAATGAAAATTTCCAAAGTCAAAGATTGATTGAGTTAAAGTATGTAGCACGAAATCAATCCTGTCAAATTGTATGGAAATAAGTGAAAGATTTATAAACATTGTTAATGTTTCAGAAATCTAGTTTTGTGCAAATGTGTTTTGAATTCTTCACAAATGAGATAACAGTAGGTCTAAATGACAAATTAAGGATTTAAAAAATAATCAGCATGCCTCTCTTGCAGTAATGGATTTATGGAGGTAGCACGCTTTAGTTGCATTTGTAATTAAGGTTTTTCCATCATTAGAATAGAAATGCATTCCTGTTGAGCAGTATCATTTTAGGTGAATTATGTGGATTGAATGAGTGGCAAAAATCCACTGCTTTAATCCGATATGTAGCTAAAAGTCAGTATTTGGATTGAATTCTTAGAGGGTCACATTGAAAGGTTAAATACATTTGTTTGTTTTCCTAGTTTTCATATTTCCATATTTTTTACAATTAACAAACAAATCCATATCCTGTGGTAATATACAATGACAACTTAACAACTTGACTTCATTACTAATGAAGCCATACTGCTATTAATTTCGAAACTCTAAATACTGAAATGGGTGGGCTGTACGTGGAGTGCTTAACGACAGCCTAATGCATAAAAGTAACTTCTGAAACTGTCATTTCTTTGCGTGAATTCATAGTCCTGAAAAATTAAATTGAATGCTTTGATAAGCCTCTAACTTTGTTCTGTTTTTAAAAACAGTGCAAGTGTCCTTGGTTATGAGACAGGCTACAAATGATATTAAAAATGCCCTAGACTGCAATTTCAGGTAAATGACCAATTGACCATTAACTGCTGAAATCTTAAAGGCTGATAATAAGGTGGTCAGTTTCAGGAATTGCTTTTGCATGAAGCTCAGCTTTCCTCTGTTGGAGTACTCGCAAAAATGTGTCATGGAGCATGTTTCTGTTTTTGCAGGAGCTCTGTGACATCAAATATGATTCCATCCTTAGCTCCTTTAAGTGCCTATAATACATGTGTTTCTGTGGATAGGCAATAGTGTCCATATTCTTTCTTTCTTGCATGTCCTTGCAGGAAAAGTCTAGAAGGTGAAGTTGCCCCAACCCACCCTACAGTTCCTATTCCTGACTTAGTTGCAAGCCCTATTTAACAAGCAATTTAGGATTGTTAACTAGTAATATTTTTTTTTAGTTAGTTTAACAATAGCTAAAAATCTTAAAAGAGTAGTTTTTAAAATATTTTTAAATTTTACATTGAGATCTAAGTGTATGGTAGAAATTAACCATACATCTTAGAATTATCTGGTAGGCCAGTAGATTTTATTTCTGACATGCTTGGTAAATGCTTACTTTGGTTTTGGTGGGTCTTTTATGTCCTGAGGAGCTCCATCTTCTTTTGTCAAACATATTTAGAAAATTCAGGAAGCTCATTTTGAAGGTAAAATCTAAAAAGAATGTGTCTGACACTGACAGATTCTATCGGGAGTTATTTCCATCTATATCCAAGCCAGCTTCATTAAGTGCTGTTCAGAGATCACTCTGAACAAACAGGAAATCTGCCTGAGACTTCATACTACTAACCATGCATGTTCCTTGTTGTCTTCTCCCATCCTTGGAGCAATCACTAGGTCCTGCCTGAAGCAGGAAAGGTTAAGTGTCCCATGTAGAGTTAAAACTGTGTTCTTTCCCTGGTACCACCTGAGAAGGCAGTTATGAGCTGCCACAGGGGCTCGTCTGAAGAGACTGCGTAGGAACCACACAAATACGGTGGCTGATGTTTGGACATACCGGAGATGGTACTGACCCTTCTGCTTTCTCACTACTTTGATCAGTACCAAATGTGGTTGTCAGTCTCTGAGACTTGAGTGCTGGTAGTTATTTAGTCCTGCATTTGTACCTTGGTAAAAATCTTCATTTGTGACAAGTGCTCATTCATCGTTTCATCATTCTTTGGAACTGGAATAGTCTTTGCTGTATTTCTTTCAGTTTTCTGTTGTAACCAGGAAAGGTGGCACCATGTCAAAGACTAAGGGTTCTCTACTTGCAGCAGCAGCTTTCCTGGTTTCCAACACCTTGTGTATATGCTCCTGCATGATTAAAAACTTACTTTGTTACTTCTCTTAAATGTACAGGCCGAAACAATACCGTGTTTTCTTCCCCCCCCCCCCCCCTTTTTTTTCCCCCCCTGTTTGGGCAATCCTAAAAGGACTTTCACCACATGCTTTGGTTTTTTTTTTTTAAGTACAGTTGTGAACCCTTTAGGCATCTGTATATACCTGATCTCTCATCTTTTGCATTTGAGTAGCTTGGTGGAAAGTGTAGCTGGTACTAGTATAGTTAGGAAGCTGAATGTAGGGGGACTTAGAATCATAGAATGGTTTGGGTTGGAAGGGACTTTAAAGATCATCTAGTTCCAACCCCCCTGCCAAGAGAAGGGACACCTTCCACTACATCAGGTTGCTCAAAGCCTCATCCAGCCTGGCCTTGAACACTTCCTGGAAGTGGAGGGATGCCCCCTCCTTCTCCTTCATTAATCAGAGAGGGTTATGGCATATCAGATCTGGAGCCGATTATTTTGGAGGCTTTCAGAATAATTATTTTCTTCAGAGTAAGGAGGTGCCCTAATTTAAAGGTAGCACTGAGTCACTCAGGGTGTCTGTCCATCAGGAGATCATGTCTTCTGTCAGAATTAGCTCTATGTGAGACTCAAAATTGCATGACAGGCCTCCAGCTGGACTGCGTGCTGCTGATCACAGCCCTGGGAGCACAGCAGTGCAGACGGTTTTCAGTCGATCTCGCTGTCCACTCACCTAGTCCATGCTTGATCAGATTGTCTTTGAGGATGCTACGGGAGAGAGAGTTGAAAGCCTTACTGAAGTCCACATAAACTGCTCCACCAAACCAGTCAGCTCTTCACAGAAGGCTACCAGCTTGGCTGAGCATGATTTCCCCTTTGTAATTCCACACCAAACACTCCCAAAGCACACTTCTTATGCTTTGTGTGTCTGGAAAACAGTTCTTTTCACATTTAGTTGCTCCATCATCTTTTCCCAGGGCTTGAGGTGAGGCTGGCCAGCCTCTAGTTTCCTGGAATCTTCTCCTCCTTAACCATCTTGAGGATAGCAGTGATACTTGCTTTCTTCCAGTCCTTGGGAACTTCCTGTGATCATGTTTTTCACCGTGTCCCCACAGTCCCAGTGAAGTCATAACCCTACAACTGCATACAGACTTCCCATACCTCCTCTTTGTTCCCATGCCATGTGCATTAGTGTGCAGGCCCTTCAGAGAGGCACCCAGTCCTGCTGATGCCCTGAAAACATGCGACAGCTTTCTCCATAACATTGTCCTGTAGGCACTCTCTCATTTACGTGGATATGCTTGAAGAGGGCACCTTTCAGCCCTGTGTTGTTGATTACAAGGTCCTTCCTGTTCACATCTTGCCCCAACCTTTGCCTTCCCATTATGGTTTGCATCTTCCTCATGGACATCTATTCCTGTCCCCATCAGTCATGGTTTAAAGCTTTCCTTACTAGGTCAGGCAGCCTGTTGGCATAGATTATTTTGTCCCATGTAGTCAGATGGACCCTGCCTTGTCCAAGCAATTCTTGGTCCTCAAAGGGAGGTCTGTGAACATAAAAAACAAGACCTTGCTGCTGACACCAGCTGTGCAATTGTGGAGGATGAATGAGTATTGTTTAACTTTATAAAAACAACTGTCATGTTGTCTAAATATATCTAATTTAATGAAACAAAATTATATGCTATATGAAAATCTTGCATGACACTTAAGAAATTAGGTAAGAGAACTTTCTTTAGAGGGTAATTGGAGGCTAAAATACTTTTCTGAATTTGAATAGATGTTGCTTTGATAGACAACCACTTAGTCATTATGAAAGAACAGTTTAGTTTTAAAGCAGTTCAAACCACTTACAAAGATTTTTTGATGGACACAACGTTCACACACAGTCTATTCATTACCAAGACTAGCATGTCCTCTCATCTTCTGTAAAATTTCAGGATCATTTTCAGTGAATATACTTGTATCTAGACAGAGGTTGCCTTGCTCTGTTCAGTATACCTAATGCAAAATGCCTATGGTTCTTCAAGAAAAAAGCTGTGGTTTTCCAGTAGAAGTCCTTTTTCTTTTAAGAATACTCTTCAGGTAGCAAGTATTTTCTGCATCTGTTTTTCTCTTTATCACTTGTTTGTCTTCCCTCAGCCTCTCCCTTTTCTCCAAGCATGCAAATTGTGATTATTACTTAAAAGATGCTGACCAGAAGAACCTTAGAAAACAAATTCAGGTTCACTTCCCGCCAACTCTGTACTCCCTTGTTGCCATAAAGGGCCTTTCTTACAACACACCTTTCTTCTTGTAATTAAATTGTCTTTAACAGTTGGAAGTTAAGGGAGAAGGGCCTTGTGGAGCTGTAAGTACTGTTTTCTGCTGTTTACTAAAATAAAATTAAAAAAAAAGACAGGGAAGATTTGATTCTCAAGGATTTTGTCATCATCTTGGATATTGCACTGAGTTTATCCACTGCTTAAAAAAATAAATTCAGTCTTTAGAGTAATAGCTTTACTTCTCCTGGATTACAGAAATACTTGAAGTTTTTGAAAAACTGTCTTCACTATTGATTCTGAGACCTACTCCCTGATTTCTCTAGGACTATGGTTATGAAAGTAACTTATCTGGGAGATGAGACAGTACTTTCATTCCTGTCACCTCAAGATTGAGAGACATGCTTATATATTTGAAGGATAATTTCTAGAACTATAGTTCAACTTAAACCTGCTGTGGAGGATGGTGTCGTTATTCTTCCCTACTCTGGAATATTTTTTGCTGTTATTTGAAAGGAAATCTCTGTGCTCTGATTTAAACCTTGCCTGGATGCTAACTTGTCTCACCAAACAGGAAACCTTGGTTTATAAATAATTAATTTTAATTATTTACTGTTCTTGTAACTTTATTTTTGCTAATGAAAGACTGATTCTTTGTTGCTGAATGTGTTGAAACAGTGTATTGAAAGACACTAAATCCTGTCTAAAGGTTTGTTCATTTCACTGAAACAAATGCTGCTGTTTCCTCTAAGGAGGATATACTTGTCTGTATGCATTTAAATATTGAATAACTTAACACATGTTTTAGTTTTATTAGGAAATAGTAAATGATGCTTGTCGTATTCTTGCTTGTTAGAAGTGTTTTTACTTGTGGTTTATGATACGGTTAGCTTTTGATGTAGGTGCAGTATACTTGAAATGCACAAAAGGTTTTCTTATTAAGCAAAGTTACCTTGGCATCTTATAGTTAAGTACAAAATGTTCATCAAGCATAGATTTATTTAATGGATTTAAATAAAAAAATATTCATAAGAGTTAATGAGCTGAAATTGGTTTGAGTACCGTGTTCTTCAAGGAGTTTTAGGTGTTGTAGATCTTGTTTTTTCATGGAGTGAAATGGAAAAAAAAATCCCTGCTCCTTCATTCATTTTAGTTCTTCGGTTTTGAGGGAGCTGATCAGAAAGGAAATAATGCCATGGGTTGGCTGTGAGCCCTGGTGCTTCTCTAGGAACTGCTGCCGGTTCTGGTGTTTGGTTTCTCTGGAAGGAGCATTACTGCCTCTGGAGGGTTAGGGGATGCCCATGCTGTACAGATGTCTTTCACAGATAGTTATCCACCCGGACGTTACATTCTTGTTGCTTCTGGGTCAGTTACCTTCTGTGCACTCAAGTGTTCAACCTCATTATTGAGCACTTAGTTTTTCCATTTCCAAGATTTTAAATGAATTTCCAACACAAAAGGTTTTTTTGTTTGCTTGTTTTTTTAACTTATGTCCAAAGCTGTAGGAGTATATTTCATTGTTTTTTCTTTCACCCTAATACCAAAATAATCCTTTCCAAAATTTGCTGTAGTATAGCATGGTTTGTAATACGCTGTGCAGAATAACCAATAATTGTACAATTTAGTAAGGAATTAATTCTGGTTTTCCTGTTCTCATCAGCTAAACTCACCACAAATACTTGATGTACTGTAGAATTTGAAAGATATAATTGTTTCTGGCACCAAGGGAACATTGTCTTCAAGTTGTTATTTGATTCACATCATCATCTTCAGTGTTTTGCTGTCATCTTTGCATTCCTTGTCAAAATCTGACAAAGGCACACATGATTGTTGTTGTGTTCAGCACATTTCTGTTGTTGCCTTTTTTGTGTGTTTTCTGTTGTTTGTGAGGCAGAAGATCCTACCTTTTGTTGTCACGTAAACATGTATCACTGGATCTTTGTGTACACAGCTTCTGCCCTTGGAACCATTCTCCCTTTGGTTTTGGTGCACCATCCAATTCTGGTTTTATAGCAGCATCTATCAAAGTTGTATTAATGTCTGTCAGCTCTGTTGGGTGGAGTATGGACAGTTAATTTCCGGGTTTCGGGGGGGAGATAAAATACTGGCAGTGTGGGGTGTATTTCTGATGCTGTTAACATTTCCTAAGAGTGTACATTTTTGGGAAGTGTAACTTTTGAATACATTGTCTAAGTAAAGCAAATACCTGGTAAAAGCTATCTGAAGCAACATATTCATTAACTGCTTGAATCTGGTCACTCAAACTTCTCTGAATCAAGTCCACTGTCTAATGGAAAGGCTGTATTGCGATGCTTCATTCCTTGTGGCAAACAAGACTTCCATTTCTGTCACTCATGCTTATGGCATATGTGCCTTTTTGTCCAGCAATAGAAACCTTTTTTGAAAATCCTCCTTAATAAAAGATTTTTGCAGCATCCAGTGGCTGCGGTTTATCAGTGCTAGAGGTTACTTATCACAAAGTACTAGCAAAGCTAATGAATAGTTTACAAAAATACAGAGCTTCGGAAATATTTATGTAGATTAGTGAATGGCATTACATAGTGTAGCATAGTTCTTCTTGCCTGTTTGTTCCTGCGTGTCATAGGAAGGACTACCTAATACGAATTACTAAAGCTGATGACAGAATTATTTTCTTACTATATAATTGCACAAATAAACAGCTGAGGTGGGAAAAAAATATCAGGTCTACACTAGAAAACTACCGGTAGTCTTCAAAAATACAGTTTTTGCCAAGGCCCTATGAGCATTAGTTTTTCTCCTTGTTCAAAGTGAATGCATAAGTGATTTATTTATATATAGAGATATATATATATATACACACACACACACACACACATCTTTAGTGCAATATTTTTGTAATCATTCTGGTCAGTCCTTTCAGCCTCGTTTTAAGTCTCCCTTTGTGTTCTTTCATATCTGTGGCCCCAGGAATCTACGGAAAATGTTTATGTCTTCAGGAGAAGTCACTGCATCAGTGTGTTAGTTTTGTTCCCTATCCCATTGTTTTTTAACTCGGGTATCTCAGCTTGTTTTCACATAAGCATCCTCTTGTTAGAAGGTACTCTTTGGTGGTTTTTAAATAAGGTATATTTAAAAATACTTGATATAATGGATAATGATAAAGCTATTCTTTGTATGTTTATTTTTAATCATTCCCTTCTTAAATCATGTCCTCATTTAATTAAGTAATTAGTGAGTTGGAGTAGAATTAGGACAGGAAATTTTGTAGTTTGATGACTGCTTGTCTGCAATTACCATCTTTCAATTTATATTGACTCGCAGTTCATGGACGAGAGAACGTGTGTTGCTAGTCTCGCTTTTACAAGAAAAAAGTTAAAATAGAATTTCACAGATGTTCACTGTGCTGAGAAGTTCACAGGTTTTTAGAAGTATATGTTTGCTGGGGGGGAGGGGGCATGGCTGTACAGATGGGTTGCCAGGCAATTAATTCTTCCTACTTGGGTTGCCTGCAATAGGGGACAATCCAGCTCTCATGAGTAGCGCAATATTATTTGCAAAAGGAAACTACCAAGTAACAATTTTCCTATTTTCTTCCTTCTTTTCTGTCTTCCTAGCCTCACTATAAACCTCCCTTCCTTTGCTGTGCATTTCTGAGAAACTGCTAATGATTGATATGATAGCGGTGCTGTCATTCTTTTTAACAAAAAAAAAAAGTCATTTTTATTCTAGGTATCTTAATAGAGTCCCATTAAAGATGTATTGCTGACTGAAATATTGGCATGAAGGGCTCTCACTGAGCTGAGCCCAGGAATTAAGAAGTCAGGAAATCGGCTGCTGCATTGCAAAAGAACCTTGTGTGACACAGTATCTCCTGATTGGGGGGATCATTACTGCTATTATGACTCGACTTGCGTAGGAATTTTAAATTTCATCTGAATGTCAGTAATAACCCTCTTAGCAAATTATCCTGAATAAAATCACGAAGGCATTTTATATAATAGGTGTTGAATTACTGGATAGATTTGCTAATTAAATACTCTTTGTTCTGCTGCAGTTGACATTACAGGGTAAGATCTTGAACAATTATTCTCAACAGCTGTACTTTGTTAAGGGAAAAATTAACTAGAAAGTTTATTTTTTTTTCCTACACTTGAAGTTGGCAGATTTTTGAAATGTGCTTGAAAAAAATTCCATCATCCAATTGGTAATGAGAAGATAAATATGCAGGTGTTGCTGTGAAATCAGATAACTACTGACTGCCTTATTAATGAATTTAGCAAGCCTTTATATCCTTCTGTTTTGTAGCTGTTGGCACTTACAAGTGATCTCCTGTCAGAATGGGTAACACTAGCATATGCCAGTCGCTTGATGAAGCTAACTTGTCTGCGACCCTCTCGTTACTACCTACATCCACTCTTGTCCTTGGAGACAATTGAGAAGTTGTCTTTGTACAGCCAAACAATTTTTTTAGTAGAGGGTAATCCTATTTTAAAAAAAAATAATGTTATCTTTCTAACTATTAATAGATTGTGCTATTTCAGAGAATGAAGTAGAAAATGCCAGAGATTATCAAGGGGAAAATGGTAGGCCTTCTTTTATTTTTCGTGTAGACTTTTCATTTCTCTGTCCCATTTTAAAATTTTGTTTCAGGGACTCCTGTTTGCTTTTAGAGTACTAAGGGAAAGGTATAACCTTTCTCTGTAGGGGTTAGCTAGTACGTGAGAGGAAGGAAGGGAGAGGCTGGTGAATAAGCTGGAATTCTGATTGCTGTATATGAAATTTGATGTCACGTACAAGTGGTACGTGTCTTTAGAATAATTTTAAAACTCCATGGAAAGGTGGTGGGGTGGTGCCGTTTGAATCACTCACTAGGAGATTAATAGGAATGGAATATCTTTTTTAAGCTTCTAATTAAAATGGAATTGGGTGCATTTGAGCACATACAGCCTAGAGTGAATCTGCAGTTAAGACTCACCTCACTGTGAGGGTGGTGAGACACTGGAACCGGTTGCCCAAGGAAGTTGTGGATGCCCCCTCCCTGGAAGTGTTTAAGGCCAGACTGGATGAGGCTTTGAGCAACCTGGTCTAGTGGAAGGTGTCCCAGCTGATGGCAGGGGGGTTGGAACTAGATGGTCTTTTAAGGTCCCTTCCAACCCAAACCATTCTATGATTTTCCTGTTCTTCTTTGTCTGCATAGAGAATTGAGGCCAGCTGAGCTTTTTGCAGTTTGGGACTTCAGCAGAGTTCAGGCATCCCATTGTCTGAGCACCTAGTTTGCAAGCATCAGTGGATGGTCTTTAAACCAACTGGATGCTTTGAACTTGACCCAAAGAGTGTAAATCCATAGGTATCCATATGTGCTTGGGCAATAACCCTGATAAGCACATTCGTTGTGAGTCAGCTGTGTCAAAGTTACATCATGGTTTGGAACCTGACCTGTCCTCAAGTACCTTGAAGGGTATGGTATATTATGTTTGCTTAGTTCACGTCTTTGTACTTTGGGAGGGTGAGTCCATCCTTAGGTGCAGTGATTTCTCGTTGAAGATGAAAGTGACTAGGAAAATGCCTCTCAACAGAAACTGTCTTGAAACAGAATATTAACTTTGCAAAGTCAAGCATTGCAGAGCTAAGAATGCCAGGGAAATACAGCTTTCGGTGCATAATTTAAAACCAACTGAAAAAGCATAGTGGAGCGTCATACTGTAGTATTCATCACTGTGGTTGTCTAAAGGTTCAGAAATATTAAAGAAACTTGCCGTTAATGTTGGAGGAATAACGCTGTTTTCATCCTGTTTACGTGCTGTTATGTAGAGGTGGACGTTTCACCTTCGTTTCAGAACTGCTTCTTGCAGTAGCAGTAGTCAATATCGTGACAGTCAAGACTCGGATTCATTTTAGGCTCCTTGGCATAATGAAAGTCATGAAGTTTCCCTGAAGATGGCCTTATTCCCACTGAGCATGGCCAGCTCTTCCCTGTTCATCCTTTTTTTTTCCCCCCCTCATCCCTGTTAATTTCTCCTGCTTAGCTCCCTGTCACAAAATTCTTGACTTCCTTTTTTTTTTTTTTTTTTTTTCCTCCCTCATCCCTGTTAATTTCTCCTGCTCAGCTCCCTGTCACAAAATTCTTGAGTACAAGTCATAATTCTGCCTGTTTTTGGCAAATATGGCCAAGGAGTATTGCAATTTAATGTATGAAAAATAATAAAACTTAGACTAGGTTACTAGATTTAATATAACCTGTTAAAATAGCCTGACTATCTTTAATGCTAGAGTACCAAATCATTCGGATTCACTTAATAGACTCAGATCTGTCACTGCTATAACAAGTGGTTTAAAGTAATCCTCTTTAAGAAAATTCAAATTCTAAATGTTTATGAGTAGCAGGACTAGCTAGAGAAAGAACTGAGGTTTATGCTGGGTAGGGATGGAAAGGAGTGAAACCATGGAACTGGGACTAACCAGGTGGAATCAGGAGCTGTGTCTTGGAGCACCAGGATGCTGACAAGAAAGGAAATGGAGAATACATCTGTGGTTTCAGATGATACATTCTTCTACTCCTCTCCACTATACTGACCACTATTAGAGATGGAAGCAGTAGCCTACTCGTGTGAGGTCTCTATAGCTATTTATAAGGTTCAGGGAATTGCTATTCAAAGCATTCAAGGAACTTGGGATGCACTTTTGGCTGAGGAACAAACCTGGTTACACACAGATTTGCCCATTCATGCAACATCTGTAGCCTATGTTTATCCCCGCTCCTCGTCCCAGTTCTGGTTTCCTTGAGGAGTTTGCTTTTTGAAGACCTATTCTGAGATCATTACAAGGGTAATCAACCTATTGACTAGGTTCTTGTTAAGTGAGCATCATCAGGCTGTACTGAATAAGACAGGACTTTTTTTGGGGAAAAAACTGAGTGACATCAAGAGATAAGATGATGGATATGAAGGAGGCGACTGACCTAAATTACTGAAAGAGGCTTAATTCTGGCACTTCCTGATTAGGTTTTATTTGAGCATTTAATTCAGTGTTCTTTTTTTCCTAAGGTAGAATGTGTGTGTGCACATGCAATTTTGAGATTTGTTTTAATCTTGTTTTAGGGGAGTTAATAATAGCATTAATACAAGGTCAGATGAGAATTTACTCATGTAATAAGAGTATTGAGGTGACTGTGTGTTGCCAGGGGAGAGGTGATTTGCTTTGTTTTGAAAGGTGAGAACATTTGGAGTTAGCAACCTAATGGATATGTTTGTGTGCGTTAGCTTGTAATTATATCATACGCTAATCTTTGATTATTTTTTTTTATTTCAGATTTTGATGCATACCAAGGAGATGGTGCAAAAGGTAATGCTGAGCATTTTCATTAAACAACAACCCTTAAAGAGCACACCTGGTGAAATTTTTTTATTCTAGGAGAACCATAACCCAAACAGACCTGAAATCACTTCTTAGGATGCCTAGTTTACAAATGTAATCCTTCCTAATGGATTATAGCTTTTTTTCTTTTCCTATCACAGATATGATCTGGCCCCTGCTTGAAGCCTATGTGTGACTGTTTCAAGCAAATTAGCAACAGTGCTAATTAGAGTTTACTCATAGACCTGTTACACCATGTGTTCTAGTGTTTTATTACGGTTTCTTTTTTGGCATCCTTTAAACTCTATCACTGGGTGGTTTTCTGACTGTATGGAGCTTAACATGGACATAGCCATGTTGCAGTTTTTACAGCTGCATTGATTTTCTACCACTGAAGACATCAGGTTTTCATTTTTTCAAGTTAATATTATGTAATTGGGTGCATCTCCCATTTTTTTATGGTGACATTTACTGATGTTGATAATTTTTCTTTTCACCTTTTTTCTTGCTATGCCTTTCATATGCACCTCAGAGTTTTTTTACGTGCCTCAATTTATCTAGAGTTTGCTCCATTATCCCAAAATATTACAGCAGTCTGGCTGGTGTTTGAACACAATCTTTTCCAAGTAGAGCATTTGAATTGTTACAAGGATCAGAATGAGAGATGATATGAAGGGCAGAGTGTCAGTCAGAGAGAAGGAATCAAGTAGGTGTTTGTGTTCATCTTCAGGTGAGTTCAGTAGTTCAACCTGGAGATAGAAAACTTATGGGTCAGAGTAGCTAAATCCTTATCCAAAAGGAGAACCTTGTTCCCTGAAAGATCTTCTGCTTAGGGAAGGGCTAACATGGGTAATTTACCTGTGATTACAGCAGAAGAAAAAAGATGTGAGTTGGAAGATGGAAATATGAAGCCATGTGCATAGTCTGAAAAAGTGTAAGAAGAGCAGCCTAATCAGAGAGTACTATGGTGTTCTGTTACTGTGGATACAGTTACTACATCCACTATCCAATACTTTCACTACATTTGTTTGAAGTAGAATTATCTAAGGGGTTTTTTGGGTTTTCTTGTTTATTTGTTATTTTGTTTTTTTTTAAATCCAGAATTACTTTTCTGCAATAGTATTATGGTGGCTACAAATGGAATAGGATACCTGATTGTAGTATTATCTTGCAAACACAATGGCTAAATGTCTTATCTGAGTAGCCTGAATTTGTCCAGCAGTCTTGGAGCCTAAGTGGTGGTCTTGTGTCCTAGCAGTCCAGAGGTGTTTCTGATTAGAGTTCCTGCTGTTTTGCAAGAGTGGGCTTGTTCACCAACTTATTTTTCTAGCATTCATTTAGTAAAATTTTAACTACATGCATTATGTACAGAACTGAACAGTGTGATTTTTTTTAAAGATACCAGGGGTTTAAGTTTCATTATTCTCTTTAAATTCAGATGTCTTAATGAAATATACAGACTTCTCACTAAACTTTACATCTTCCCGCTTTTTAGTATTTAATGGATAATATATGGACAATGATCATTTTGAATCTTGAAAATGAGGTGGGACTTTAAAAAGATGGAGTGGTTCTGTTTTGTTTTTCAAAGTAACTTGTTTCATTTAGATGAACCTTGAAGTGATTTATGGAGACACAGATTCCATTATGATAAACACTAATAGCACCAATTTGGATGAGGTCTTCAAGCTGGGGAACAAGGTAAGAAATTTTTTCTTTTTAAAACTTCCCTACATGTCTGTGTTGTAACACTGAGTGGAGCAGATAGTATTAAGAGAGGAATCCATGGCATAAAGTAGAGAATAGGCCATGAAGAACCACAACTTGACCATGTGTCCAGTTCTGGGCCCCACAGTTCAAGAAGGACAGGGAACTGCTTGAGTCCAGCGCAGAGCCACGAAGATGATTAAGGGAGTGGAGCATCTCCCTTATGAGGAAAGGCTGAGAGAGCTGGGTCTCTTTAGCTTGGAGGAGACTGAGGGGAGACCTAATTAATGTTTATAAATATGTTAAGGGCAAATGTCAGGAGGATGGAGCCAGGCTCTTCTCAGTGATGTCCAGTGATAGGACAAGGGGTAATGGGTGCAAGCTGGAGCACAGGAGGTTTCCCTTAATCTTGAGAAGAAACTCATTTACTGTAAGGGTGACAGAGCCCTGGGACAGGCTGCCCAGGGAGGTTGTGGAGTCTCCTTCTCTGGAGACATTCAAAACCCACCTGGACACCTTCTTGTGTGATCTCATTTAGGTTCCTGCTCCGGCAGGGGGATTGGACTGGATGATCTTTTGAGGTCCCTTCCAATCCCGAACATTCTGTGATTCTGTGTGTGGAAGCTATGGAGTAGTAAAAGCTTGGAGTGCCCTATCTTCAGGTGTAGCTACTCCGTGCATTTGTAAAAGTGATTAAATTAAAATGAAATATTTCATTGTATAATGAGCTTCTTTACCAATTGTAAGTTACTACAAGACAGATTTTTTTTTTAGAATACTTCTGCCTTCATGCTAAGTTGGGACTTTGAGAAGTAGATGGATCTCAGGAGCATGGAAAAAGGAATAATATCTTGATGTTGTAACCAAGTAGCAGGAGGCACAGAAGAAAGAAATGTCTCTTTTTTTTTTTTTTTTTGCCATGTACAAGACTATATATAATTTCAAGTGTATATCCAGTACTGAATAAGAAAGTTTAATTGTGCTCCCGCCACATGTGTATATGTGGCTTCCTTCTGGTTTTATTTTTGTCCCTGTACGCCCATTTGCTGGCTAAACGTCATAGAGGAAGAGTTAAATAATAATAATTCTTATAAAGTCTGACAGCATCATCATCATAGGTTAAATACTTCTGACTTTGATTCAGGCTTACTGAGAGAATAAGTAGGTTTTTTAATTTGTCACTTGCTTAATGATTCTTTTTCTGTGTCAAATCTTAGGCTTTTTTTATCCCATGTACTTCTGTATCCTATATCAGTTGATTTTGGGTTTTTTTGTTTGTTTGTTTTTTAAGACAGACAGAAAGGGTTTGATTAATGTTTTCCTATTGTGTACTTGATTTTAAAAGTGAATAAACTTATGTCTGTAAATAAGCGCACAGTCAAACCTAGTATCACAGTTGTGGAAACTGTGGCTCTCAATATTCTTTGTGACATGAAGAAGTGGTTCTTGTGTTTCTTGTTTCAGTATTTCTTGTTTGTTTATTCTTCAAGAAAGTGAGTGACTTTTTTGCAAATTCTTCTCCCATTTAGATTTTCCTCATTAAGCATAATTCATATAAACAATTTTCAGGATAGAGAATTGTATCTTTTGGGAGGAACGCTCTAAGAAATGTCACTGTTCTATAGCATACTAATTTATTTCCCAAAATCTCATGTTGATGTGTGGGATATTTACACTGCGTTCAATGATACTTTTGCTTTAATGTAGGCTGCATGGAAGGTACATAAGTTTAATGCAAACAATTACTGTGAGAGCAGTTAGCATATGTACCCCTGTTCTGATGTAAAGCGTGAATCTGTCAGTTGTCTTCAGCGATGACGTATTCCTTTGAGAGATTAATTTGGTTTTCTGTTGGAGCAAACTATCTCATCTTCTTTCTGAATTTTCCCCATCTAATGCCTTGTCTCACAGGCTTCTGGTTGCATTAACTCCTCCTCTTTACCCCTGATTACTTATATCCATGTCCCTTTTAGTCATTGTTCAGCAGAATTTTATGTTTCTCATTTCCTATGCATCCTTGTGAATCAGATTTGCCAGTACATTCAGAACTGCACCATCACTGGTTTTTAAGCACTTGGTTAGTATGATGTAAAAAAAAAAAAAATTAAAAAAATTACTTTTTAAAATATCAGAAAAATGTTCAGAGGAATTATTTCACTGTTTTTGACAAACAAGATACAAACCTCTTGACAAAATGGTTTTGCCTCATGATGTCCTTCATAATTTATAAATACGTAAGGGATATAAAACTCTAAGGACAGGTCCAGATTATTAAAAGTGTTAGTTCCTGCAATAGGAAAAATGGAGATCTAAATGAGAAAAATTAAATACACACATATACATGGAAAATTTGTAAGGAAAGTTTGAGTTAAAACTAGTAATGTGAGCCCAGAGCTAGATAGAAAACCAATAAGTTTGCTGAAAGTACTGTTCCTGTCTTAGGGAGGGTATGCATTAGATGGTAGAAGAACTTTAATTTATATAAAACTTCAGTGAGGCACGAGAAAAGGATAGTTCATAGTTGGTGCTCTCTGCCAAGAGAACTGGAAATAATGGAGGAGTAAGAGTAGATGGGAGGATACTGGAAAGAAAGTTGTAGAGGAAAGAAAATGAAGAGTAGAACACGTGAAGATAGAACAGAACATCTGAGGAGTGATATGCCGATATTCTGTTGAAGAAAGTAAAGTAAAAATGTATGAAGACAGAAAAATGCAAGTGGGAAACTTTTAGTTGAGCCAGTAGGTGGGTGAATGTGTACTGGAACCAAAGTTTGTTATTGAAGGTATGTGCTGTTTTGAGCTGCTGCACTTCTCTTGTCTTAGAATAGAGGTAAGAGATGTGGAGCCACTTGATACTTCGTACTATATTAAGACAGTGTTATCAAGTGCAATTTCAAGCTTTTGTGTGTGGATAAGACAGCCTGTGTGTAGAAAAATGGCACCTTTTCCTCTCAAGGAAATCAGGCTATAGAAAACATAGGCATATTATGGGGAAGGGTACAAATAAATGCTTGCCCATGTGTGCATGTTTTTCCTGAACACAGGCACAGAGAGCTCTGTGGTACACAGTTGTAGTTCCAGGAGGAGAAGGGAAAAAAAAAAAAAAAAGAAAACAAAGGGCCTTTGCAAGGCACCTTTTTATAAAGCAATTTCCATACTCTAAGTGACTGTCTCTTTATCTTTTCCTAGTAAGTGGATCCCTACTCTGAAATCCCTTGTTTGCTTAATTTATGTGAGAGGCTGGATGGAGTAGCTGTCCTAGTAAAACAGGCTGGAGTCAGTTATCTGCAAGGTCACGTTCAGTCTGATGCTTCTCTGCCCTGCTTAATTTTTTTAGGGAGTTAGATATACCAAGCTGTAAATCCTGAAGAAACCTGTGCATGAACCTTAATTTTAATAGCAGATCATAGTTACTACTGTGTACTTAATTTCACGATTAATGTTACCTGATGAGTCATTTAAAATGTGTGTGCAAACCCACAATGTATAATGTTACTTGTTTTAAAACTTAAGAATGATACACTTCTAGATTGGAAGTTAAATTTGTCCATAGTTATTAAGGTGTTGCATTTGGTTTTAATGTTGGTGCATTTGCAGATCAAAAGTGAAGTGAACAAGCTCTATAAATTGTTGGAAATCGATATTGATGGAGTCTTTAAGTCCTTGCTACTGTTAAAGAAGAAGAAATATGCTGCTCTGACTGTGGAACCAACAGGAGATGGGAAATATGTAACTAAACAAGAACTGAAAGGATTGGATATAGTCCGAAGAGACTGGTGTGATCTTGCAAAAGAGACTGGCAAGTGAGTTTCTTTGTGGCATTGTCCTCCTCACTCTGTTTTAAACAGTACATGCTTCATGGACATTGGATATCACATGGCTGTTTCCTGAACAGTGCAGATTGGTAACTACTGCCAGTGGTAGAGCATCTTAACTGATTTTTGTAGGACATCGTAAACATTACATGGCATTGGTACCAGTTTATACTTGGGCAAGTCCAAATGTCTCTAATTTTGCTACCTGTTTTTGCATACTCTCTTGAAGCTGCTCATTTCCTCTAATAAATCTCGAAGTGCGCTGGGTGTAGCCTGAGGAGATGATCGCTTCCCCAAAGACTGTTTCTCTTCCATTTTTCAAATAAGACTCTTCTGATACCTCATTTTTATTGATACTGGATTGATGATTTATTTATTGATTGTCATTGCACAGGGCATTTTTGTACTTAAATTCAATACAAATAATACATTTAGCACTATAGAAAGAAAATTGGAGTGGGTGGAGAAGTGGTCATCTGGGGGCTGACTCAACTTGTGTTGCATACTGCCTCTTGAAAACTTAACTTAAATTGTGGTCCAAATGTGTCCAAAAATGAAGACTTTTTTACATCTGTAAAAATACACCACACACTTGCTTACTGTTCTTAAGGCTTGCATTTTCTAAGAAAAGATGCATCATAATAGGAGCAAATTTTTCCAAGTTAGGAATGTATTAGTAATTAAAGCTATACAAATGTTTGAGAGTGTTCTTTAGTGACTAACTCTTCTGCAGCTGGCAGATCTTCCAACCACATTTTACAGAAATAGGCAAGGCTTTGCTTACTTGGTATGTTCTCTTCCCCATCTTAAGATACCTGCTATGGAATAATAAATGGCAAAATGAAATGGGAGCAGAAAATAGAAACCAGTTGCACTCAGCAATTCCAAATCACTGTTTAACATTAGAACTATTTACAATAATTTGCTTTTAGTAAAATAAGTAAATAAATAAAACACAACATGAAATATCCTGGCAAATTTCTATAAATTTTGTGTCAGACTTTGTCCTCAGGCTGCTTAATTTCTAGAGGTAACTCAGGGGAAGAGGGGAGTGTGTTTCTTGTAATGGTTTTGCTTTCCATGTCTTAAGCTTTTCTTGATTTCTGGACTGTTTTTACAGCTATATAATTGGCCAAATTCTCTCTGATCAGCCCCGAGACATAATTGTGGAAAATATTCAAAGGCGGCTTATAGAAATTGGAGAAAACGTGATAAATGGCCAGATCCCAGTAAATAAGTTTGAAATAAACAAGGTAAATGATGTCTCAGCTCTTTCCTGTCTCAGAAAAACTTAACTATTCCTGAATATATTAACTACTGATAAAAAAAAAATAAAAATCTTTTAAATCCTTATGATGCTGTGAAATATCATGACTTTTATTAGGTACTGAATAGCATGGAACATACTACAAAGATCCTACAATATGAGGAAAAAATACCTTGTAGGGCTGGAGGCCAGTCTTACTTCCTCAGAATAACAAGTCTGTGTCTTGTCCTGTGCTGCTGTCTTCCTCACTGATTCTGCACTTTGAGAATGACATGATAGCTCATGCTTTCAGGAGAAGTTTTCTCCTAAATTGTTGTTTTATATTTCAAGTTTAAAATACATAAACTGAGGAATGTAATGGAAAATAATCAAATATTCTGTTTTCTAGAAAACTCATATAAAAGCATACTATTGTTAGTTTATTTCCTTTCAAAGCTCTGTCAAAGAAAGTTAGTAGTCATTTTGAGATCTCATTCAAGACTTTCTGGCAACAAGAAGTAACATACTCTGCTATATCTATAGGAGTTTTAGCAAACAGCATTGTGGTTTTGGTTTATTTTTATGAATCTTCAATGAAACCTGTATTTTTAACTTTAAAAGCCTACCACTGCCCTGCTAGAGAGGTGTTTTACTAGTCAGTTGGGTATTACATGCCCCTCTCATGCTTCTGATATAAGAGATTTCCAGAATTTGCTCCATCCAAAATCTCTTTTCTTTTGCCAGCCAGGCATCTGTTTGGTCTGTATGACTGTACTGATCAATCAGTTAAGAAATGTGTTCAGGTTGTCATATGAGTGTTAGAGAAATCAGTGGTTGACTTTAAAAAAAAAAAAAGACTGTTCTGATGCAAATATTCTAAGAGTATTTAGTAAAAGATTGATATGGAATAATTTTCACTTTAAGTGCTGAATGCTCTTCTCTTTTACTACTTTGGAAAAAAAAAAGTATATTGCTATTAACTCAAATATATAAATTGTTTCTAAGAATTGGGATGATGGTAAATATTTAAACGTAGCATTTTATTGTATGTAAAGGAAAAACTTATGTCTGTAACTTTTGAACTGTTGTGCTTTTAATGTAATGCATTTTTGAGACAACAGTTGTAAAGCATCCTCTCATTTTATTAATAACAACATTTTTAAAATATGAAGGACTGGTACATAAACCTTAACGTCTAGAAAATACCTTTATTACAATTTTTGAATCTTACTTTTTTGTGTGGCAAATGAACTTGTGAATAGTAAATGGATGAAGATAGCTACTACGTAATCTTGTCAAAAAAGTTCTGAGTTGTCCATCACAGAAGTAAAATACTTTTCTCATAGTTCTGTTTCTGTTTCCTCCTTTGATCTCTTAGGCATTGACAAAAGATCCACAGGATTATCCTGACAAAAAAAGCTTGCCACATGTGCATGTTGCCATGTGGATAAACTCTCAAGGAGGCCGAAAGGTGAAGGCAGGAGACACAGTGTCATATATCATTTGTCAGGTAAAAATGTCTTTATTAATAGCTAAGAACTAGGTATTGTTTTGAGAGATGGCAAAGAAAACCAACTCCACTCAGAAAAAATGGTTTGGCATTTCTTTGTAGTGAGATTGTTATCGTTTAAAATAGTTTGTTTTCTGTAATAAATTTATTTTTATAGAGCCAGAAAGAACCACTGTGGTGGTCAGCTCAGCTCATCTGACTATTTTTATATTATAGCTGATAAAATTTCTCTGAATTAATTTCTGTTTGGAACTATTATTTATTTTTAAGGAAAATATCCAGTCTTCATTTTAGGGAGAAGAAAATTCTGGTGGTGAAGAACCTTGCATTCTTGGAAAGCTAATTGGTTGTGGTTAAATAGTGTCATTATTATTATTTCCAGTCTCAACCTGTGTCTCTTCAATTCATAGTCATTGGATCTGGCAGTACCTCTGCTGCATAGACTGGAGAATTTGAGAAACTTTGTGTTTTCAGGTGTTTGTCCTATAAATGCTTATCATTATCTCACAAATATATGCTATACGCTTTGGATTTGCTTTTTTTTTTATTATTTTTTTTTAATAAGTGTAGGTTGGATTAGAGGGACCAAGGGATCTCTTACGCCAAACTGATGGACTTGGCAATGTGACTTCTACAGTGAACCACTATTTCAGCTCCTTTATTGTTAAAAACTGAAAGATACTGTTTTTTATTTAATTGGGAGTTCTTAGCCTGGCATGATGAAGCTGCCAAGACTTATGAGAGCTGGGACATGGGTATGGTTTAGCAGTGGCACAATACAAGAGAAGAATGTACTTGTAGAAAGAAGGGAGCTGAAGGAATTGCATTGTAATTATTCTTGCAAAGCAGCTGGATGATCTGAATAGTCCTAAATTAATTTTGTTCTGAATACTAAGTTGTCTGAAAGGAGTAGGGAGGGACCAATGGCTTGCAAGTCTGTCTTTATTAGTGATGGGTTTTCAGTCTGTGGTTGCTGACCCTATTGAAGCCAGTAGCTCTTCATAACTCAAAAATGAAGGTGTCATGTTAATACTTTAGTTTTATTTTGCTGGAAAAAAAGAGTCTGTACTTAACAAAGAATAAGCTGTGGTACTCCCCCTCCCTTCCCCCCAACCCCCCCATCCCCATTAAGATTTACTTCTATTGCTGAATGCTTGTTAAATACTGCTTTAAGTTCTGCTCTGCGATTTTTGACACACATTAAAAATAAAATTTCCAGGTGTAGTTGTGGACTGGGAATACGATTCTGCAGACGGAATGAGTTGCGTTTTTCAGAAGACTACCATCTTCTTAGAGTTAATACTTAACTCCTCCATGAATACTGTTTTCAATTTAATTGTTACCTTCCCAAATTGAATAATTTTCTCCTTATTTTCTTCTTTCAAGTTGGAGAAAGATGTAATGTAACACTGAGTGGTGTTTCTGTCTTGGCTTGAGATGTCACCATGTGTTTCTTTCAGTATTTACGAATATTTCAGAATTTGCTCTTTTAAATCGATACTACTGCCTCTGTCATTTGTTCCCTTCCAATGAATGATGGTCCATTCTCTGACCATTCATTCTATTTGTTTCTTTATGGAATTGAAGAATATAAATTTCCTAGCAAAACAGATATAGTTTTGCTCTACAGGACTTAGAATTTGCTTGTTGTGCAAAATGATAATGCTCGTTTAGTACAAAGTGAATCCAAAATGCATGCCCTCTGCTTATTTTTAACTGGGCTGATGGTTTCAATGTGTTTTCATTGTGCATTTCAGAATTGACAGATGGGACTGTTTACTCTGTCTACTCTTACTGATTTGCACGTGTAGGCTGCAATAATACAAGCTGGATTTACATTCTTGAACTTGCTAGTTGATGCCAGCATCAGCAATGCAATTTTTTTTTTTTTTTACTACTGCTGGATTTGTATTGGATGCATAATAAATCAACCAAAAGAGAGTGATTGTGTAAGAATTCTGCGTTAAAATAATGCATAATATTTGAAGCCTAATCCTTTGTATGAACTGAATGTGGATTTTACTTTTTTCACATTTTGTTTTGTCTCTCCTGTCTTAGGATGGATCAGATCTCAGTGCCAGCCAGCGAGCATATGCTCCAGAACAGTTGCAAAAGCAAGACAGTCTTACTATTGATACTCAGTACTACCTGTCACAGCAAATACATCCAGTAGTTGCTAGAATATGTGAGCCCATAGAGGGAATTGATTCTGTTCTTATTGCAACGTGGTTAGGTAAGTATTCTAAATTCAGTTTATTTAATCCTTATAATCCTTGTTCAGAGATGCAAAAATTTACTGTTCATAAATGACAGTACTATTGTATGTCTTTCAGTTTTTCTTAAGTTACTAAAATAGTTCTGGAGTGTGCATCCAGAACTAGCATCTTCCCAAGGAAAAACCAGTCATACTTACAATGAAAGGATACAAATTTTTAGTAGGATGTAAGTGAAGAATGTTGTTTGCTAAAACTGATATAGTGGATAACAAACATACAACCTTAGTAACAGTCACTGTTTCTCCATATGGAGCAGGCAAGTGGCCAAAAAAGAAAAAAAAGCTATAAAAATATGACTAATGCTGGAGACCCACAGAATCACTAGTTTTTATTCAAATAAGCAATGGGGAGTTGCTCTTGTTAAGAGCTGCTTTTCCTCTTGAGAAGATGTCAAAGGAATTAGAGATTTTTCTGCCCAACGCTGACTGCCTGTCTTCTCCATTCCCTAGCTTTCTTACCTAGAGAGAAGTATAGGTGTTGAAAAATTACCAGTTCTATCAGCTCTCTTTCCATGAAAATACAATGTGTGTGTAATCCTTTTAGTGTTGTTTCCTCCCTAAAAGTGATTCACCAGCAAACATGATTGATGTCCTTGATAAACAGAAATTTTGTGATCTCTATCCCACATCTTCTAGTTCATTATTTTTAAAACTGTTACTCAAGGACAGAGAAAAAATTGTTAATCTTGCTGGCTGCTGAGTTCTTGACAAGACTGCCCTCTCTCACAAGAAGACTTTTTTGGAGAGTTGTACTGCATCAGTTTAATAATCTCCTGTTTGATGCTATGCTCATGAGGAAGTTCAGACCTGCAGAAATTATTTTGTTCAGAATTTTGGAACACTTAAAGGAAGGGTTAGTCCTCAGCATTTTTTGTTTAGGTAATGGCCAGGATCCAGGATTTGGTCGCTTAAAACCAACCAGCAGCATGTTGCTTGTCAGGGGTGTTCACCTGGGACACTGCATCTCTGGTAGCTTTCTTAATAACAACAGGTTCTGCTCATGGTGAGATCGCAGTTTGCACTTAAAATGTGTGCAGGTAAGTTCCTGTCTTGTTGCTTCTCAAGAAGGATGATAGCCATGAGACATCTTAATCTCCCAAGATGGTCTGTATAATGTGCAGCTTCTTCCATCTTCATTTCCAAGTTGTCCATTTAAAAAAAAAAAAAAAGTTACAGGAATTTTGCTTTTTCTGGGAGCATGAGCAGGGTACCCACATACCCTGTGTGGCTCCAAGGATATTTCTTGGAGACACTGGATGTTGCACTGTCCTCAACAGCTCTCATGCTTTGAGGAGGTGACAGCCCTACTCCACACATGCAGGCTGACCATACAAGTAATTCTGTTTATGTGGCAAGGCCTTGATGTCAGAGGGGGCTATGTGGTATGCCTGACTGAAAAGGTCAAGCGCTCTTGGTTAGATGGAAGTGGTTTAAAATAGGCAGTAAACTTTGTACTTCATTTAGATAAAAGATGGGAAGGATTTCTGAAGGCAATATATTTTATTTGTCAAAGATTGTTAGTCTTGTTGAGTTAGGCTCAAATTCAGAGTTGTTCCTTATTCACAACAGGTCGAATTTTCAGAAAAGTCTGGCTCCTTTCAGGCACCTAAGTTAAGTGCCCAGGTCTTAAGAACTGCGTGCCACTTGATAGCATCTACTGTTTGCAAATGCCTATGCTGCTTTTTGCTCTATAGTACGTTCAAGATGAAAATTTCTTTTGTGGTCTATAATAGCATCATGCAGCTGAGAGTTTATTAATAGTCCACAATTGTTAGTCTCAAAACCTGTATGTATCTATTACAATCTCAGGTCTGAAATGTGTTCAGTTTGACCTTGCTGTGCTGTAAAAATGTTAGCTCTCCAGCTTTGTTTTCTTGGGAATGCTTAAATTGAGGTTGGGGGTAAAGTCAGGTCTTTTTCAAAACTGCTGCTCTACTTCAGTCTAGGTCTTCGTGTATAGCACTTACTCAGAGTCGTACATAAGTTGTTGCAAGCTGAAGTTCTCTTACAGCTTTTAATAACAGTACTGGAGAGATAGTCAAGTGTTTTTGTTTCAAAGACATTGAAAATAGTTTTAAGTGTCCAAGGTAGTTGAGTCCAGTTTACTAAAACAAGAAAGCAGGTAAACCCTTTACTGTTCTCTGTTGGTAAGTTGGGCTTTTTTGCTTAGTATTTTCATCATGTTGCACATCCAAATTCCTATCTTTTTTCCTATCTTAATGCAAAACAGCATATTTTTCTGTTCTGAAGAAGAAAGCTCATGTTTTGGAGGATATCTAAGTGTCACATCTGTGAACCAAAACGTAGTTGTAGTCTTACTGTGTGTGTCTTCTTCCCCTGATCCTGATGTATTGTGTTACGTAGGGTATATGTCTGTATAGTGAGAATGGTTGTAGAAAAAGAGATATTGATTTCATATCCAACAATCTCTTTATAAGGTGAATGTTTCATTGGCAGGTCACCACGTCAGTCCAAGTAGATAAAATTGAGTTCTGCTTAGGGAAGCTTGGCTCGTACCGAAATGATGAAAAGTTCTTTGTTCTGTTTGCGCTCAAAGCAAGTTATTTTAAGCTATATTAGATGCTGAAGAACAAAAACAAATAACCACACCTAAAAATTGCAGAGGACTTCTTAAATATCACATTTATTCACTATGGAATCAAGCCGAAAATTGTATTTTGTTTTTGGACATCATCGTAGGAGGTCTGCCTAGCCTTTCAGAGATGGAAATTCATTGTTCCTAAAAATGGGAACCTCATGGGCATACTGCATTCACTCTATTTTTCTTGGAGTTCTCGAGGAAAAGCAGTGACAAGATGAGGATTGTCAGGGTTACTGAAACTAAGTAAAGTGTGCAATCTGATCAGTAATATCATTCGATAAATCCGATCTTCTTAAATGCTTGGAGACCTTACTTACATCACCCTGAAGATACCTGTAGTTTCGAAACAAAAAGAACTGTATTGGCAGAACAATTCTTTTAACGTATTTAAAGTGAGGTTTATTTGTTGATATATCAATACTGCTCCTTGTCTCAAAGAAAAAATACTTCTGATTTCTGTGTTGTCAAAAGTATCTAAACATTATGGGAACAAAGTCATTTAACCAAGGGATTTTTGTAGCTGTTATTGCATAACATCATTTTGTCTAAATTATGGAAGTTGCTGACTGCTGTCCTAGACTGTTAGTCTTCTGAAAGAGATGAGTGCTGCTGCTGCTGCCTTACAGGTGGGTGTCCATGTCGGTGCTCTGCAGAGTGCTTGGCATTTGGGCATTTCTTAGGAAGGCTATTTAATTTTAGGGAGTCATTACTGGGTCCTGAATCGAGGCTTGTCATTAGGAGTACTTCCCACTATTGACTGCTCCTTTCACACAGTGTCTGCGTATTAGCTGCGCCTTGTGAGGAAACACACCCACCACCACCTTAAAGATATTAAATCTTCTTTTTTTATTCGTAGAGAGTCATTTAATAGGTGCCTTTAAGATTGTATTTAGCAGCCGTGCAGACTGACCCTCCTGACAGCAAGCGGGACAGTTGTGCTGTCCTCATGGCACGCAGGAATTGCATCAGGTTCTCCCTGGTTTTTTTCTTATTTTCTCACATTAGGGAGTGAAGTGAGAGGAGAATAATGGAAATTAAGATTAAAGTAATGACAAAACTCCATGACAATACAGTAATAAACCCCAAAGGGTATGAATTCTGCTGTTTGTGGGGTTTTTGAGATGCTCTAGACCTGCTTCAAAACGGAGACTTGATGAAGTGTGTTGCCTGTTCTGCCTGCGCCAGACCCCGTGCCGAAGACACGCTGGCTTTACAGCGCAGGAGCATCTCTGAGGGAAATAAAGAAGCCTGCGCTTCCCAAGGAAGGGGAGAGGCTGTGGCCGCCCCGGGTTGGGTTCAGAGGGCGGGCGGGCCC
>NW_010325502.1:0-6403 GCF_000700745.2 Antrostomus carolinensis | reverse complement strand
TTTGGCTGCCAGCTAAGTTGAACTATCACACTGTTCAATAGTTCATGCTCTGTGTTTTAGCTAAAGGTTGACATTTTGAAACTGAGGTCATCTTACTGCGGATTGTGAAAGCACCAATTACAGTGTAACTTAGTTTGCTTACTCTTAAGCATCTTCCCTCACGCAACTTTGCTCTCCCAGAACTCAAGCACCCTTTGGACTCAACTGAGCTTTGTTGAATTGAAAGTGTAAGAAATCATTAAAGCAATCCAAAATTCACAGTTCAGGCTGCTGTAGCCTCATTTTATCATCCTAATGGGTACTGTGCAGCAATAAACTATAGTTAACTTCCCTTTTCTATATATATCTTGAAGGAAGAAAAATTATTACCTCTTATATCACAGTGTGACTCCTATGTCATGTTTTTCAAAGTCCATCATCACCAAGGCTTTGAATAATGAAATAAATAAAGGACACTCATAAGTGGTCTGTTCTTTATACTTTCACACAGGTGCGTGAGGTTGTTACGAAGAGACGGTGCTATTTAGAAAACTGTGATCATGTTAGTTAGAATCCACATGAGAAGGTAAATAGTAATGCGTGAGGTTGTTACGAAGAGACGGTGCTATTAAGAAAACTGTGATCTTGTTAGAATCCACATGAGAAGGTAAATAGTAACTTATCAGAACAGTGACTCCCTATAGGCGTAATTAGTGTTGAGATCACAGTAAATCAATTGTCAGTTACTGACAAAGATAATTGCACTCACTGGAAGCTCAGGGAAAACGTTTACTCTGTTTACATGCTCTTGTTTTACTTCTTGGTGTTAAAGAAACCTCTGTTGCATGCTCATTAACTTAAGAAACATTAAGACTCCATCTTTACCTGGTAGCTATTTGAACAGAAGTAAGGACAGTAAAGCTTTGACTGAGAACCTGATCCATACAGTTCTTAGGAAAATAAATTGCATTAGGAAGCTTTTATATGGGGAATATAACTAAGATTACTTCTCACTTGATGAGAATTATTCAACAAAGTTATTTTTTAATTCATGTTGATGGTCTTATTCTCTCATTTGTGTCAAACACTGAGATTTTTAAGTACTATATGAAATAAAATAAATACAAGGATTTAGCCTGTAGAAGAGAAAAGTTTTCAGATTAATTAAAAATCAAGTAATTAAGGGAATTTATGCTGTTTCATGTCACTCTCTTACTACAATTCATTCTCGAGTAGCAAAAACAAACTTTGAAACAAATGAGATTTTTCAGCAATGACTACAGGAAAAGAGTGACATCTTATAGGACTTTGATGTGAGAGGAATTTGTTGTACAAAATATCTAGGAAGTTCTTTGATCCACTTAAAAAAACTCCCCCAAAGAACAAAACAACCAAAGAGCTTAGGAGCACTGAATGTCACACAAATATTAGTGCTCTCATTTCCTTTCCCTGTGCTTTTTCTTCTTTGTTCCAGATGGTTTCTGAATTTTGTGAGGTGGGATTTTTAGAAAATTCAAGTAAAACAAAAGGTCTGTGTATAGTAGATGACTAAAGTGAGGGAAAAAAACAACCTAGGAATCACATTTTATTTAAATCCTCATTCCTTTATTCATTATGATTGAGGAAAAAAAAAACCAAACAAAGACCAAAAAACCCCCAAACCCAAAACAAACCCAAAACAAACCTCAAGAAGGGTTCCAACCAAAAGTAGCAAAATATTACAAATTTGGAAGACAGAGACATAATCCTTATTTGATGGAAACATACAATTAAAATTACTTTAAATCTGCTTCATTTTTTTGCTCCTCAAAACTTTCACTGGCTGTACAAATACTTAATCATCAGTTGAACTGCAGGGCTACTGTACATCTGTGATTTTAAATTAGGCCATATCTTCAGAATTTCCTTTATTTTAGAGGTAGCAGATGTATTGGTTTAGATTTGGCTTACTTACTTAGCTTGGGAGAAATGATTTATGAATCTCAAGCATGAAATAAAATCTTATTTAATTAAAAAATATCATTTTTTTACATATTGTGGTATTTTTTATTAGTTTAATTGGTAGATAGAATTAGTTTGTTATGAAGTTTCTTATCTTCATTATAAACGTGTTGCAAACTTTGAGAAAAATCAAATTTTCTGAGATCTTTCCCTGAATTTTTTGAGATCATTATGGGTTAATAGGGATTGATTCAGATTTGTGGATGGTGTTCTATTTGCTTTGTAAGAAACTGAAGGGGAAAAAAGGGTTATAACTGTTTTGACCTTTTTTAACCATCAGTCCGTATAAGCCCAGGTTTGTTACACATCTTTCCTTCTTAAGTTTTATTACAAAATAAATAATGATAGTAAAAAACCTGATTGCTTTGTATCAGGTAAGGGTGAACCTCCTGGAACGTGCTTGCAGATTGCTTCTATCCTGAGAGCAGCTGAGCATACCACATGCAGGGAAGGCCAAGGTGAGAAGGAAATATTTGTGAAGTATACAGAGAGAGTAAGAAGCAAGAAAGAGGTATTTGTCCAGGCTAAAAAAAAGACAGTTTTAAAGAACTGTTGTGGCAGCAGACCTTTCTTACCAATTCTTTCTTTCTCTTCTATCTCACTGTTAATCTATTTTAAAAAGTACACTGTTGTAGTAAAACAGAGGTATTGAGATTCAAAGCCTTTTGGTTCCTTTGGGGTGTTTGCCTTACGGAAAAAGTACTGTCAAACTGGTCTTAAAAGTCTTGCTAACTATGGGTCATTTCATTTCGCTAGAAGTCAGGTGTAATCTGTCTGTGGCACATTGAGCTCTGTTGTATCCCACGTAAGTTCACCTGTTGCCCTGTGAAAGTAAAATTCCTCGTTGGGTAAGGAGGTTTACACCATCTTGTTGCAAAATCAGCTGCAAATACTGTGTTGTCCCTACTAAATTTTCATCATTGTCAGTTACTCACAAATTTATATATTCAATACTTGATTTGATGGTGCAATAATGCCAGTATCTTATTTTGTCCAGATTTGTAGCCTTTATATTTTTATGTTTCCTGGCTTCCCTATTTTCAATTTCAATTCTTATTGTTTCCCTTCTGATATTTTTTATGTCACTCTTAGGGAAGCCAAGAGTTAATCAGATTCTCTTGCACATATCTATGGCTTTGAGAAGCTATTGTCTGCACTCTGACCTGTGTAGTAAGGACTTTTACAGGTATGATATGTTTTTATAAAGTGAAATAAATCCAGATGTTAAAATCTTTATGTTATCTTCTTTATACACTTTGTATACGTATCTTTTAGATATGGTAGAAAAGGAACTAATATTTGCCTACTGTTCTTTTTCTGCTGACACTGAATTTATTGAACTGCTGATTCTCATTCCTTGGATAATAAAATGAACCTGAACCTCTTCAACTCTGTAAGGCCACACAGCACATAGCTTGAAGTTTTAATTAATAACATAACCTTGTGGAAGAGAAAAAAAGATCACAAAAAATACATGTTAGAATGCAGTTTGTCCAATTTAAGATGCTAAGCCAGGCATTGTCTCACTTCAAGTTTAAGTTACTCAGTCCTGGTGGTGGGCGGATAGGGATAATCCAGTCTCCTGTGACAAACCGTGTATTTCTTATTTAATGTTATATTATGGAGTTAATGGAGACAGTGGCCTCAGGCAAATAGTCCAATCTTCCTAATTTAGATTCTTTCTTCAGATGAAAATACCAAGTCTGTTTTGAGTGTTCAGAGTCTAGAAAGATTAAATCTCCTTTGGTTTGCATAGGACTTAAGACCTATTTCTGACATCAAAAATATGGAAAATTTAGGTAATAGCTGTTACCCATCCTCCTGCAGATGACACAAGTTTTGGGCATTTTCCTAGGCATCTTAGAGCTTGGTTGCCTGTCTACCTGAACATGTATTGAAATGCCATTCTAGGCCGTTGAAAAGTGCAAAACTCTCAGAAATAAGCAAATGCAGCAGATTGTAATTAAATGGCAAAAGAGCTTCCAGAGCAAAGAGGCCGCTGAATGAATAGGCACTCACAAAGTTAGGCAGACCCAGAAAATAGGGGGATGTATCATGTCCCAAAATATTTTTGGTAACTGTAGAAACATAAAGAGGATTTACACAAACTAGTTCCTTTATCCATTTTTCTATCATTAAATAAAAGAAAAAAATTCATTTAAAAAGTGGATGAAACCTCATACGGTAGGCTTTTTGCTTTCATTTCAGGACTGGTCACTTGGCTAATGGGAAGTATAGTTAGTATTCATGGCCATCCTTTTAGTAAGTGACAACTTTTTAGTTTCCAAAGGCAACAGTACCATGGAAAACAATGTCCCTCACATTCTTTTTGCCTTCTATCCTCCTTTCCAGTTTTCCAAATATTGAAAGTGCATCTAGAAGCAAACAATAAATTTTATTACCGAGAGAAGTGATGAAAAATGTCTTATAATGAGAACAAGCTACAATTTTATTTTTTGTTACTCAGACTCATTTGCAGTTATCTGTGGCAACCATCACACTTCATAGTCAATTGGCTCACAAAGCGGTAATGGTAACATGCTTACAGTGCCAGTACTTAGATTTCTTGTACCTTGCCTAAGGCTAATGGAAGAGAGAAGCCTTGCTTATATTATAAGCATCTATTTAAAGAATCTAACTTCCTTGCAGACTTTCAGATCTATACTTTTGATTTTGGTGATAATTCTTGCTATATTTAGTAATACTACTCACTTTTTATTTTTCAGTATATGCAATGTGATTACACAGTGTATATTCTTTTAAGTTACAAAAAGTACACCTCAGAAGTCTGTGATGACAAAGGGCTATCAGTTTGATGCATTGTGAAAAATAATGTGTTAGGCACCAATACAAATACTGGTATCTGAGAGTTTAGTACAAACTCATAGGTTTACTTGGTGATTAATAACCATACTATTTTTATTTCACTGTCTAGCTGACCTCTGACCCCAGTGAAATTGAAGAATGTCAGGTTTTGTGAATAATGCCACTGGAAGACATTAATGCAAAGTTTCTGTAATCCTAGAAACTGAAAACATCTGCTTGAATTCTGTAGCATGTTGTGTATGCGTTCAACATCAAGGCAGATTTCAAAGAATCAGCTGATTTTGCTCCCAGCAGTGGGTTTTGCTTCAGCCAGTGGGAAATTATTTCAGAAGGGTTTAGATTATGCAGGAATAATTGGTTTAATAAATGAAAAGTTAAAAAAGTCAAATATTTTTTTCTCTACATTTATGCATCACTTCTTACATCCACTGTTTGTTAATAGGCAAGTGTTATACCCTATCTCATTCTATTTCCTGGTAACTTAATAGCAGCAATAAAGAAGAAAGTGAAATGGATTACACCATAGTTGGCTTCTCAGTTACGACAATATCATAATTTTAATAATAATTTTACTGGTGTACATTCAGTAGTATTTTCATAATGATATGAGGACGACTTTCACATTTCAGTTTCCCCTATCATTCTACAAATGAAAAGTACATAATTATTTACATTTTTACAGAAAATTAGTCTTAAAATTTGTTTTCAAAACTGAAAAAAATCTGTAGACTCTAATAAAAAATATAATATTCTAGAATTAAATCTTGATAATACAGTGTGCTGATGAGGCAGAGAGATATTACAAGCCGAGGGATATTAGAGAGAGATATTACTACAGATAATAAGGTGTTTAGGAGCAGCTTTTTAAATTGGGGAGAAATTTCTGCTTCCCTTGTAGTGATACGTTTTTCTTGTAACAGCTTTTTCAAACAAAAATCTCCAGAGAGTTTCCTCCTATCTGAATTTAAAGGTTAATTCTTTAAGGAGATCAACAGTATAGTATATTAATTAATTTCTAAGTGTATGAAAACACAGAAGATGTATTTCTGTGTTTATTCCAATTGTTAATTTAAGGCTTCTGCATCATGCAAAATTAAGTGGTGTTGCTGTTTATTTTAAAATGTTCATCTCTCCAGTCTTGTTTATCAGAAATTCTTATATAGAGAAAACTGAAGAGAGAATTCTAAGTTCTTTCAGGGTAGTACTGGAATTCTTGTAGAGCTGGGAAGCCACAGTCACTATCTGAACAGATGTACCTGTCTATGGCTTCTTTTCTACCTGCATGTTAGTGCTTTCTTCCATTGACAACTGGCTGGTGGCAGTTAAGGCAACCATGGAGTGCACAGCCAGATCTCATGACAACATGCACCTAGGGCACAGCTATGATGTGTGTCCCTGGAGAGCTGGAGATGCTCTTGAGTTCACCCACAGTTTGCCTAGTCACCAGACACGTTGTCTCGCAAAACCTTAGCAGTATCCTGCTCAGGAGCTCATCAATGACAGAGCAAGGGATGTGCATCCATTTTCTATGTACAATTTAATTTCTTATACAGTATTAATTGTAATGATTCCCTTGCAACTTGTGGTGAAGACCATG
>NW_010325501.1:0-12821 GCF_000700745.2 Antrostomus carolinensis | reverse complement strand
TGATTCTATGAAAAGATGATCTGAGGAACGACAGCACACTCAATCTCACTTCAGTCCCTGGGGAAGTCATGAACTGAGTCCTCTTGGGACACATTTCCAAGAGTCTGGAGGAGAAGGGGACTGGGGACAAGCAGCACATATTTAACAAGAAGTTATGCTGACGATCTCATTGCTTTCTATGATAGCATGACAGGATTTATGGACAAGGGGAAAGAAGTGGGTGGCATTGACTTCAGCAAGGCTTTTGATGTGTTATTCCATAATATTCCTGTGCCTAAATTTGGATATCAACAGTCTGTATGAATGATCAGCTGGATGGGTACATCATCAGTGGGATGGTCAGGTTCAGAGGGTCGTGATTAACAAGTTGTACCTGACACGGGAGCTGGTAACAAGTGGGGAACCACAGCAGGGTCTGTCCCATGATTTGTCCTGCTTAACATCTTTATTAGTGACTTGGAGAAGGCAACAGAACACACTCATGTGCTTTGCAGATGACACCAAATTGAGGGAGAAAGTCAATACACTCAAGAGCAGGGCCACCATCCAGAGGGTCTCAACATGCTGGAGGATTGGCCTGACAGGAACCTGATGAAAATCACTAAGGAGAAATGCCAAGTCCTGCACCTGGGAAGGAAGAACCTCTTACAACACAGACTGAGGACTGACTGCCTGGGGAGTAGCTCTGTGGATAAGGACCAAGAGCTTTGGCAGACAGCAAGCTGAACACGGGCCAGCCGCCTGCCCTGGCAGCAGAGGCGGCCAACAGCCTCCTGGGCTGTATTAACAGGAGCAAAGCCAGTAGATTGAGCGAAGCGATTATCCCCCTCTATGCAGCACTCGGTGAGACGATATCTATACCCTACATCCAGCTTTGGGCCTCCCAAATACAGGAAAGACACCCACTAACCAGGGTGAGTTCACTGGAGGCCACCAAGATGGTTGGAGATGGAGCACTTGCCCCACAGAGGGAATTTATAGAATCATAGTATGGTTTGGGTTGGAAAGAACCTTAAAGATCACCCAGTTCCAACACCCCTGATGTGGACAGAGTTGCCAACCACTAGATTAGGTTGCCCAGAGCCCCATCCAACCTGGCCATTAGTGCCTCCAGGGATGGGGCATCCACAACTTCTCTGGGCAAACTGGTCCAGTGCCTCACCACCCTCTGGAAAAGGTTAGTGGAGCTTATTCAGTCTGGAGGAGTGACTGCTTTGCAGAGGCACCTTCAATGCCTACAAGGAGGTCACGGAGCAGAATAAGTTGCCCTGAGCAATTTTGCAGTGTTAGTTCTTGGTGGTTTTCAAGACCAGACTAGAAAAAACCCTGAGCAACCTGGTCTGATCTCAGAGCTGTCCCTACTTTGAATCATGAAATCATTTAGGTTGGAAAAGCCCTTTAAGATCATGGAGTCCAACCATGAACCCAACACTGACAAGTCCCCTATGACTAACCCATGTCCCTCAGCACTATGTCTACACGACTCTTCAATCCCTCCAGGGATGGGGACTCCACCACTGCCCTGGACAACCCCTTCCAATGCCTGACAACCCTTGCAGCAAAGAAATTCTTCCTCACATCCAATCTAAATCTGATCTGGATCTAGTTTGATCCATCCTGAATGATCCAGAGAAATACAGAACTGCTGCAATGTAATCCCCACGGTCAGGACTAACAGAGTCAGGCTCTTCCTCCAGCTGCTACGAGTGGAATGGGATTGAGGGAATCAAGATGAAATCAGCATTAAATGTAAAATATATTTGCAAGGAGAAAGTGTCTGTGCAGAGTTTTGCAAAGCCCTGGGAAAGTTGTGTTCCTGACCTCAGGTAACAAGAAGTCTGAGTCCAACAACCCTTGCAGCAACTCTTTTTTTTCCTTTTTTTTTCTTTTTTTTTCCTTTTTTTTTCCTTTCCCCCCCCCTCTTCTCTCCTACCACGTCTGTTTTCCAAGCTGAATATTTTAAGAATCAAGTCTGCCTGTGATCATATCTAAACCAGCTTAGAATGAACACTTGATTTCTTTGCTGGCTTCTTTGATCGAAGCCAAGTGGTTTTCTCATGGGTAATAAGGTCACCGGGTTAAAAGAGCAATATGACAATTACAAAAGTTAAAATCTCTTACCACGACAGACAGACACACTACCCAGGGTCCATTAGCACGTAGGACAGAATGGTTATCACAGGTCACTGACACCAGTTCACTCTAAATGGCTTTTCCTGTGTCCTTATCAATCCGGTGCACAAAGTGTCTCACCCTCAGCCTTTTCCCTATGATCTCAGTGCTGTGTTTATAGCTATCTAACTCCACCAGGCACCAGTGGGTCAGCCAAGTCAGCAGACAGTGAGATATGCCAGGACACAACGATGGGACAATCTGCAAAGTGTCTTGAGATGAACAAGGAATTACCAGAGATTTCGAGAAAGAAACATTTTTTTTTTTTTCCCCCCACTGCGTTCAACCCCCCAAACAACAACAACAAAAAATAAAATACAAATTAAAATAAAGTTTTAAAGTTCCCAAGGACGTTGAGGGAAAAACTTTATAACCCTGATCTCCAAAATAGAAGTAAGCCACAGACTTTCCGTGGTAGGGTTTGTCTTTCAGTATCAAATAAAAGAAACAACTAGGGTTACAAAGAGAAAAAAAGAGATGTTTTCATATGAAAGAGAGGGTTGGGTAGCTCTTCAGATTTGAATTGTGGTTCCTATAAGAGGTTTTCTCAATCCCTTTAAAAGAAGAACTTCAATTGTTTTGCCCCGTTACTAAAGAACAAACATTTTGGTGGGGATGCTGGAGCACCCCAGGAGAGGTAGGGAGTGTGGAGGAACGACTGGCTGCGTCACGACCACCATGAGCAACCAGCTTGCCAATTTATTAGCCCACAAAGGCAGAAAAAAAAAAGAGGATGAAGGCAGGCAGCATAATCCTTAGCACAATTCTAAGAGGAATTAAAAAAAAAAAACCCAAAACATAATTATTTAAGTGGAGGGCAAGGAGAAGACTAATGATCCACCACCAGATTTTGTGGCACCTCCCAGCATCTGCTCAGCTTGGAGATCCAAAGTGGTGTTTCCCATCCTTGGCCAAACATTTCACCTTGAGTCTCTGAGCTGAGGAATCCCCCCCCATCCCCCCCCTTACAGCTTCTGCAATCAAAACAATCAGAAAGTAACAATTTTAGCGATCAGCAAAAATAAACCTTTATTTTTTCTCCCAAGGCCGTGCTGGCTCAGCACAGTTAAGAGATATAAAATATTATATTCCACATTAAAATAGGCAAGGAAATTATGTAGCAAGTGGATAGTGCCTATAGACAACGCTTGCATTTTAATAGAGGAATTTAAAGACATTTCTACATTGATTACTTTTAGTAAAATCAAGGGGGGTTTATTACTTTATTTTACTTTATTTTATTTTATTTTATTTTATTTTATTGTTTATTTATTTTATGTTATTTTACTTTATGTCATTTTATTTTATTTTATTTCATTTTATTTTATTTTATTTTTTTTTACCTTTCCTAATGTATTTTGTGCATCAAAGCAGCTTTTAGGGTTAGAGAGGCTGCTGGGGGCAGAAGCAATAGAGCAGATAAAAACGTCAGTGGCGAGATACGACAAATTTATAGTAAATACCTGTCAACTACTATTTATCTAAATTATCCAGCTCTGGGATTCTCCAGAAATACTTCATCAACTAAGAGGCAGCTACAGTTTTAAACCTGTATTTACATCAGAATCTGCTCTCTTTTTTTTTTCTTTTTCTTTTTCTTTTTTTTTTGGACACTTGTTCTTTACCCTAAAATGACCCCTTTGTAGCTCGGATCAAAGAGCTGGGAGTGTCAATACCAGTGTCTTCATGAAGATGTTAAGAACCTCAAAGTAATTGGTAACCAATTAGCATAAAGCTAAAAAAAAAAAACCCAAAAAACACTCTACCTAACTAAGGCAAACCTTAAATGAGAACTAACAGGCAACAGCACTGGTTGAAGCAGGAGCTGAAGTGACTTAAATCACCATCAGTTGCCTTTGAGACAACTTCTTGGGAGCACCTTCTGTGCAAACCACTCTTTTTTTATTATTATTATTATTATTATTATTTTTAATTCCTTTCTCTTTTTCATTCACTCTTTGCTTTCTGCCTCGCTACAGCTTACAGGAAACATGAAACAACAACAACAAAAAAAAACCCAGTTCTTTTCATTTTCTGTTATGTAAAGCAAAAGCAATTCAATGTCTTGGCCTTGAAATACAAGGTTCCCAACAGCTGTTCAGATGCTCCAGCAGATAAACCATCTGGCCCAAACCTCACCTTTCCTAATTTATTTTGGATATCGATCAAAGCAACGCGAACGTTACATAGACTTCGGTCAAAGAAAAAACATAAAAGATAAAAAAAAAAAAAAAAGTCAATGGCAAAATCACCTCAGTGAAATATTCTTGTTTCTTCTTTATATAATAACATCAGCATTTTCAACAAACTTCTCCATTAACTCGAGGAAAAGATAAACCTGATACCAACAGCCCCAGCCTCACCACGCTGCAGATGAAATGTCCTTAAATAGCACATTGCTGCTGAACAGAAACTAAGTGGGGTTTAGTGTTTAAGATCAGCTCAAACTAGATATGGACTTTGGTCAACTGACCAAGGAGACCAGGACAAGCCCCAAGATTCACATGTCCTGGCTCTGCCATCAGCACACCACCTTAACCCTTTCATATGATGCTCCTGGCATCTGAGGAACCATCACGTCCATGGTTCTAGCCAGTCCTTTTTAAATCATAGAATCATAGAATGTACTGGGTTGGAAGGGACCTTCAAAGGTCATCTAGTCCAACCCCCCTGCAGTAAGTAAAGGACATCATGAAATCATGTAGGTTGGAAAAGACTTTAGAAGATCATCGAGTCCAACCATTAACCCAACACTGACAAGTCCACCACTAAACCATGTCCCTCAGCACTATGTCTACACATCTTTTCAGAGAATCACAGAATCATTCAGGTTAGAAAAGACCTCTAAGATCATCCAGTACAATTGTCAACTCATCACCACCAAGCACATTAAACCACATCCCTGAGTGCTACATCTACACATTTCTTGAACACCTCCAGGGATGGTGACTCCACCGCTGCCCTGGGCAGCCTGTTCCAATGTCTGACCACTCTTTTGGAGAAGAAATTTTTCCTGATATCAAATCAAAACCTGTCCTGGGCACAACTTGAGGCCATTTCCTCTTGTCCTCTCACTTGGTCCTTGGTTCCACAGACCCACCCCCACCTCTCTCCACCCTCCTCCAAGGGACTTGCACAGAGCCACAAGGTCTCCCCTCAGCCTCCTTCTCTCCAGGCTCAACAACCCCAGTTCCCTCAGCCACAAGGGAACTCAGCACACTTGTGCTCCAGACCCTTCCCCAGCTCCGTTGCCCTTCTCTGGACATGCTCCAGCACCTCAATTATTATTAACAAGAAGTTAATAGCACTGAAATCCCCAGCAGGAAAATGTCCTCAGAAAATATTACCAGGATTCCCACCGAGCCACCGAGGTTGTTCAGTGGTTACCAGTTCACACCAACTTGAAACCAAACCCTGTCAGCTGAAAAACCTTTTTATTTCATGTACTTCAGAGTCTATTTGCCCAACGGAGAAACCACAAGCAGGGTAAGGACTTGTTGTTCTTAAGGCACCGTTTAAGGACCTAAACCCAAATCATGAAATGAAAGGGTTATTTGAGCAAAGAAGGTGGATCCGTGTGTACAACTCCAAGTATAATACACAAATACCCTCCTGTGATGTTTTGTTTGATATCTACAGATATTCAAAGCCACCCCTACGCCCATTTCTTCCTCAAGATCTCCTCAGCCAGCCCGTTTCTCACAAGAAAAAGAATTGCTTGATGAATAGTCCCATAAAGCATCCCACCAGAGCCTGTCCTCCCCGGAGCTGCCACCACGCCAAGGTCCAACTCTCAATTAACCCCCGCCTGACCTTCCTTCACTTTCTTTCCCCCTCCTCTGCCCTTCCTGAGAAAGTTCAGCGTTTCCTGGAAAAGTCTCTTTGCCTGTTTGATATTGTACTTCGCCTTGGTTGCTGAAGGAAGGATTTACAGGTGCCTGGCCCCCTCCGTAAGACCATGACCGAAGGTTGACCTCCCGTTACAATATGTGAACTTCTGCCCTGCTGATAAGGCTGGCAGATATGAGTAGGATTTTTCAAATAATCCTTTGGGAATTTATAAGCAGCACAGCCATAAAACCGAGGTGACTGGAAGGTCGATTTCACTAAAAATAATAAATATCTCAATGTTTATTCAACGTGGGCCTTTTTAACTGCAGGCCAAGCGTTGAGATAACGCTATTGTAAATGACAAATATTAGGATTTTGGGGTAACTATTACATTATGATCCTTCCGTCTGACACTGATGTGGCCGTTTCCCTCGATGCTTGCTGGATCTCTGACATTGTTCAAGCCAAGTTGGGCCTAAAAAGTCAGAGGAGGATTCAATCACAGGTCAAGAAAAGGGCAATTTTCTTTTCAGGAGCTTTTACTATGGTTGGTTACCTTGTCCTATTGCTCCTGTCTCACCAACACATCTTCTGTAGAGCTCTGCTGGGGATTTTTTCTCATTACAGAATCCCAGAATTGCCTGGATTGGAAAAGACCTTTAAGATCATCAAGTCCAACCATGAACCCAACACTGACAAGTTCCCTATGACTAACCCATGTCCCCCAGCACTGTGTCTACACGACTCTTCAATCCCTCCAGGGATGGGGACTCCACCACTGCCCTGGACAACCCCTTCCAATGCCTGACAACCCTTGCAGCAAAGGAATTCTTCCTCACATCCCAACTCAACTGCCCTTGGTGCAACTTGAGGACATTTCCTCTTGTCCTGTCCCTTGGTCCTTGGTCGAACAGACCCACCCCCACCTCTCTCCGACCCACCCCCACGGGACTTGGACAGGTCTCCCCTCAGCCTCCTTTTCTCCAGGCTCAACACCCCCAGTTCCCTCAGCCACAAGGGAACTCAGCACACTTGTGCTCCAGACCCTTCCCCAGCTCCGTTGCCCTTCTCTGGACACGCTCCAGCACCTCCATGTCCTTCTTGGACTCAGGGGCCCAACACTGAACCCAGCACTCCAGCTGCAGCCTCACCAGTGCCCAGGACAGGGGGAAGAGAACTTCCCTGGTCCTACTGGCCACACTGGTGCTGATCCAGGCCAGGATGCCCTTGGCCTTGGCCAGCTGGGCAAAGAGCTTTTGGCTGAAATAGAGAAGGAGTAGGGGGAGGAAGAGTGAATGATCTCAACTCAGGATGGGGACAGAGGACATTAACCCACTGGCATGAAACCCCTGCATGAGGTCTAACTTCACCATCACCAAGTCCACTCCACTATTCCCACCCCAAGCAGAAGACAATCCCCTCCAGATCCACCACAGAGCACTTGCCATGAAGCCCATCTTCTAGAAGCAGCATCTCCCTAACATCCTTCAGAGGACTGCACAGTCAAACTGCCCTTTCCAATTAAAAAGTAAAGCCACATGACGACGACAAAGCCCCAACGTAGAAACAAGACCATTTCAAACGTGCAAGACCTTTCCATCCACCAGCAGAAGCTCTTCATCCTTTTCATAACACCTTTATGTATAAAATACCCAATTAAATAAATACCCTGGCATTAAATAAATGCACGTAAGCTACACAAATAGGATTCTTAAGCCTGTTTTCATTACACATATTCTTCACTGAAGTTTCTCCAAATAAAGTGACACTTTGAAATCCACAAAGCATTTCAGACCAGTTGTAATCTTCAATTAGTAGAGTCCCTGAACTGGGCTCCCAACACTGGATTTGAGGAGGAGGGTTTTTTTTTTATCCAAGATAAACAAAGTAATACATTTTGGGTAAGTTAACTTTTTCATTCCAATAAAATATCAGGGCAATGTAGCCAAATGACATAATTATTAACAGACGAAGGGCACCAAAAGATTTTATAGAAATGTTTTTTATGACAATTCTTTTCCTTTCACAAATTCATTTGTATGTATTGCTGGAGAAACTGGCTTTAGAATTGCCTTAAAAACAATTCTCTCTCAAGCCTGGCTCCGGCGTGGAAAGGGAGGAAAGCTGTGAACAGAGTGTTCCTTTCATCTGCTGCCTGAACTTCAGATTGCTCAACCGCAGGAGAAGAGCCTTCTGAAAGTTCCTTCTCTCCAAAGGACCTTAAAGAATGGATTCAAAGAATTCAGGTCCTATGGGTCTGCAGATGCAAGGTTTGGAAACTGCTGGAGGTATCTTCAAAATTAAAAGTTGAAGGGTAGGCTATAAAAGGGCATCTTATCTGCTCTCGTTATAAATAAATACGTACAAAAAATTAAAATCAATGCCTTACATCCTCATAATGTCTAGGAGAAAACATAGCTCATCTAGCAGCCTACATCTGCAGAGACAGGAACTCTCTTGACATGTTCTCAAGAACACGACGTAGTTCAGAGTAACACTTTTTAGACAAAAACCAACCACCAACACAGAAGAGTTTCAGTTTGACCATATTTTTTCAAAGCACACAAAGCCTAACTATGGGGAAATTGGGAGTGATGTAGTCAAACGGTGGATTTGGTGGGACAGCAGCAAATCTGCTCCTGTCAAGCAATGTTTGAAGATCAGCAGAGTTCTCCTAAGCACAGCAAACAATACCTCTAAAACCAGTTTCCCCCGAGCAACTTCTCCATTTGCACTGAATAATGAAGCTAACTCTGGTCAAAGAAGAATTCTTGGAGAAAAACTATATGGCCAAGAAACTTGTGTATTATAAACTCAAGGTCTGCAACAGTTGGAGAAAATATCCCTTTATATTTCATGTGGCCTGCATGAAGTAACTGTGGTTTTTACCCAAATCCATCCAGCACTGGCCTGCTTTCTACTTCAGCTAATGCACTTCCTAGCTCAGTGAACATAAATAAATGTCTTCACAGAATCATTAAGGTTGGAAAAGACCTCTAAGATCATCAAGTCCAACCATCAACTCATCACTACCATGCCCTCTAAACTTATCCCCAAGTGCTACAACTGCATGTTTTCTGAGCACCTCCAGGGATGGTGACTCCATCATTTCCCTGGGGAGTCTGTTCCAATGTCTGAACACTGTTTTAGAGAAGAAATTTTTCCTAATATCCAACTTGAGCCTCCCCTGGTGCAATCTGATGTCATTTCCTCTCATCTTATCACCAGTTCCGTGGGAGAAGAGACCAACTCCCACCTCTCTACACCCTCCTTTCAGGGAGTTGTAGAGAGTGAGAAGGTCTCCCCTCAACCTCCTTTTCTCCAGGCTCAACAACCCCAGTTCCTTCAGCAACCACCTCCTTCCAGCAACATCAGCAGAAGCAGCAGCACTCCATTATCTTCTTCAAACCACCATCCAATCTCAGCATCAGTCTTAAATGTCAGCACAGAACCACTTACCAGGACAGAGTATATGTGCAGGCATCGGTACACCGGTGAGAAGTCCACCAGGTCCTGGGCTCCAGGCACCTAAAAGACAGCAGGAGATCAGTGTGAAACATGCAGAATATGTATGAGTGTAATTCTAACACATCACATGTAGGTCAGTGTCATTCCAACAAGTGCCACAGAGAACAACACCAAGATTTCAGGTACGCAACAAGCAGAGCAAATATTGGTATCTACCTTCATCTATCTATATTTACATTTTTTTAACGTTTCTCAAAGTAGGAAAATTTGATTTAATATTGTTCTCACTCTACTTCCACTCCCCTAAGGAAATCCCATTGCAGCATTTGGCCCTCAGCTCAGCAGAGATTTAATTTTGACCATAGGTTTAAACAGAAGTCCAAGTATCCTGGCACAAATTATTCTGTTACTGATACAACAGGGAGGGGGGAGAAAAAAAACTAAAAATAAAACTTTATTCTCTAGATTTCTAGTTTGATTTCTTTAAAAGCATACATTCTTTTTTTTTCCTCCTTAAAAAACAAAACAAAACACAAAAAACACGCGCCACACAGACTCCACCACCTTTCAACAACATAGTGAGTCTCGCACAGGGACAAGGAAGCGCATTTGTGAAGGGTGGGATGGAAGGAGGGAGGGTGAAAGGAAAGATCAGAGAAGAAATTTGCATACAAGAAGCTTGTGTCCTTTGGAGATGTTCAAGCCAACACAGTATTAAGTTTGTTGGCCAAGGCATAAAGCTCAGGCAACCCTCCTTCTCCCCCAAAATCCAGAGAGGAGGGGAGTGTTCTGTTGACATGTGGTGGAAAAAAAAAAGAGGAGAAAGATGAAAGGGACCAATGGACAGGCCTGGGAACCATGTTTATTTTATGTATTTTAATTATGCTTAAGAGGCATTTCTGCTAAAAAAGGAGGTAGGATGAAGAAGAGAGAAGTTTCTAGCTGGATGAGGGTATGCAAGCCTCAACCAATGCTGCCCAAAGTGCCTGGAGCAAGTGGTCCTCCTCATCTAAAGGAATGGCTTTCAAGCAGGGGAGTGAAGAAGTTATGGGCTGGAAAGGGAAAACAGGGAATTTTGGTAAATAGTCTCCTGTATAATGTGGAAGTGGAGCTGCTGAAGAATCTCCTCCATGCGAAGAAACTCAGTCCTCAGTGCTACACAGGGTCTCAGTTAGAACTGAAGCAGTGAAAGAAGCTATGGAGAAAGACAGAGCGGCAACACATGGCCTGGGAGCACCCCATCCCACACATCCCACATCGTTCCAGGACCTCCAAAACCTGTTTCAGCTCTGAGAACACCGGTACAGGTTGCCCAGAGAGGTGACTTGCTGCCTTGTTCCCACTGAGCCGGTTGCTTCCCCTCCCTACACCACCAGGTTGGGACAAGAGTATTATTGGGGTACAGCACGAGCCTGCTCATCTGTCCTGGTTACTGAAACTATCTAGTGAAACCATCACAGTCATTCATCCCATGGAACCACAGAATGGTTTGAGTTGGAAGGGACCTTTCAAGGTCATTTAGTCCAACCCCCCTGCAGTGAGCAGGGACATCTTCAACTAGACCAGGTTGCTCAGAGCCCCATCCAACCAGGCCTTGAATGTTTCCAGGGATGGGACATCTACCACCTCTCTGGGCAACCTGGACCAGTGTCTCACCACCCTCATCGTAAAAAAATTCTGCCTTATATCTAGTCTAAATCTCCCCTCTTTTAGTTTAAAACCATCAGCCCTTGTCCTATCACTACAGACCCTGATAAAAAGTTTGTCCTCGTCTTTCTTATGCGCCTCCTTTAAGTATTGAGAGGCCACCATAAGGTCTCCCCGGAGCCTTCTCTTCTCTGGGCAGAACAACCCCAATTCTCTCAGCCTTTCTCCACAGCAGAGCTGTTCCTTCCATCCTTCCAATCATTTTTGTGGCCTCCTCTGGAGCCACTCCAACAGGTCCATGTCTTCCCTGTGCTGATGACTCCAGAGCTGGACACAGCACTGCAGGTGGGGTCTCACCAGAGCAGAGCAGAAATCTCCCTGGCTTTTCCTTCCTTCCCTTGCACCAAGCACTCCATCGTGCCATTTGAGCAGCTCCCCCAGACGTGCAAGGTTGACTCACCAGGAAGGAGGAAGGTTTCTGAGCGAGGGATGGGGTTGGCATCACCTGTGTGACCCTTTCCACATGGAACATGGCTGTTCAACATACCCCAGCAGAAGGTTTAGAGCTGAACCCAGGGCAGGCAGCTGTAAAGTCCAGCTCAACGGTGTCACCAACATCTCTTGGTTTTTCCTTTTTATAAAACTATATTTGACAACTGCAAACACCAGGCAGCCATTTTCTGGAACTAATGCCAATTTTATTGGTTTAAGCTGAAAGAGGGGAGGTTTAGATGAGATATTAGGAAGAAGTTCTTCACTGTGAGGGTGGTCAGACACTGGAACAGGTTGCCCAAGGAAGTTGTGGATGGCCCCTTCCTGGAAGTGGTTTAGGCCAGGTTGGATGAGGCTTTGAGCAACCTGGTCTAGTGGAAGGTGTCCCTGCTGATGGTAGATGGGTTGGAACTGGATGAGCTTTAAGGTCCCTTCCAACCCAAACCATTCTATGATTCTATGATTATTCCTGGTCACTTTTTTTGTTTCCCATTTGCAATCTCCTGGGTCTTCTAACGCTCCCTAAATAGCTCCCAAATCCAAATTTCAGTTACTTTGTGGATAAAGATTTGGCCTTGATCTATTCCTCCAGCATTAAACGTTAATTGGTCTCCAGTTGGTAAAACACTAAACCACTTCTGGCTCAGAAATCCCCGACTACAAAAGTGCTGGAGATCAGTAGAGCAGACAAGGAAGTATCGCTACTCGCTCGACTCCAGCGACCACCATCAGCGTGGGGAAGCTGAAGTAGATGGACCCAAGTCCACCCTGTGTTCTTCTAAGGGAGGAGAAATCTGTCATCCCTTCACAACATCATCAAAGCAGACGATGTTTTTCCTGTGAATTTGAATTCAGGATCAAACGGTTTTGCTCCTCTTGGATATGGGGCACTAGTTGAACACGGTCCACGGAGAAATATTTCTGATAAAGATTTGTGAAATCAGGATATTGCCAAAAATGGAGTTTACTCCCCCAGAGAAATTCTTTCAAAGCAAACTGCAACATTTTCACAGTCTCTGATCTTCTGTAAAAACTTTTAAGCCCACACACACACACACACACTCCCAAAGAAATATGCTGGACTATTCTGTAGAGTTAAACATCTCTGAGACATTCGTACAATTAAAATTGCTAATAACAGAATCCCAGATTTGCCTTGACTGGAAAAGACCTTGAAGAACATCGAGTCCAGTCATTAACCCAACACTGAC
>NW_010325500.1:6579-7602 GCF_000700745.2 Antrostomus carolinensis | reverse complement strand
ATCCAACCCCTGAGAGCTCCTCACTTGGCCTTGACCCCTGGTGAGCAACCGTGTAGAGGAATGAGCAAAGGAGGAAGGCAAAGGGTGGCCTGGATGTCCCCACAGATGCCACTACAACCCAAAATCTGCCCTGGCATCACCTCCACGCCACATCAGCACCTTGTCCCTGTACCCTGGCACTGTGTGACCCACCATGAGGTACCCAGAGCCAGTCCCAGCCCTGCTCCCACCCCAGCCAGAGCCAGGCACTCCCGAATAGTCCACACCAATTTCTCAGCCAAACTCAAGATGGGGTTTTCCACCACATCTCAGTGAGTCGAGGCACCAGCCCGTGGATTTCACACTCCTTGGCCACCATCATCCTGTGGCCACCAGCCACACTTGAGGTCTGTCCATGAGTCAGGGGTCTCCACGGCTGCACTGGTGGTGTGGGGACAGCAGGGCCATCCAGCTCCCAAAGGCAAAGCCAGAGGTTGGAAATGAAGGTCAATCTCTGTTCAGAGGGAGAAGACAACGAGCATTTCACAGAATCACAGCGTGGTTGAGGTTGGAAGGAACCTCTGATGGTCATTGAGTCCAACCACCCTGCTCAAGCAGGGACTCCTAGAGCCACATGAACCAGGATTTTGTCCAGATGGTTCCTGAATATCTCCAGGGAAGGAGATTCCACAACCTCTCTGGGCAGCCTGTCCCAGTGCTCAGTCACCCTCCCAGTAAAGTTCTTCCTCATGTTCAGGTGGAACTTCTTGTGCTGCAGTTTATCCCCGCTGCCTCTTGTCCTACTGTTGGGTGCCAACGAGAAGAGTCTGGCCCCGACCTCCAGCCACTCTCCCTTTGGATATTGATAAATGTTAATCAGATCCTCTTGGAGTTGTGTCTTCTCCAGGTTGGACAGGCCCAGTTCCCTCAACCTTTTCCTCATCAGGAAGATGCTCCAGATATCTGCTGGGAGGGAGCGATGAGCCATGGGAACCATCCCAACCATGATGAGCCATCCCAAGTGATGAGCCATGGGAACGGCCA
>NW_010325500.1:6142-6517 GCF_000700745.2 Antrostomus carolinensis | reverse complement strand
GCCAATGATGGGACAGAGGGTACAGGCAGAAGCTTTGGGTCCTTTCCCAGGGCAGAGCAGCAGGATGATCTTCTCCACCACGATGATCTCCACATCCAAACCAGTGTTTGGCTCCAGCAACAAGAATCTTCCATCTTACTTGGACCAAAACAACCAAACGTTCTCCCCAGCAAAGGTTGGTGTGAGGAATAACCCCCAACCCAGCAGGTTTCCAAGGATAATTTATCAACCAAGCAGGTCACTGGAGCTGGGAGCTCCTCATCCTCGTTGTCCCATGGTTGCTCCGGTGCTGGCAGAACAACTTGGTTGCTTTATCTGAGAAGAAAGAGGATTTATTTCTTATTTCTTTTTGATGGTTTGCCCAACAGAATGGGG
>NW_010325500.1:0-6122 GCF_000700745.2 Antrostomus carolinensis | reverse complement strand
CACAAAGTGTTCAGGTGGAGAAGCTGGAACTAGATCTTCGTCTCCAGGAGAAGAAGAGGCTTCACCTTACCAAGCCCTTGGAGACGCCGAAGAACCGCCGAGGGCTGAGAGCCAGAGCCAGACACATGCAAACGAGGAGGAAAACTCACATTTTTAATAGCGAGGTGATTAAACCATCAGAACAAACTCCCCAGGGGAGAAGAAGGATTTGCCATCTCTTGACATCTTCAAGTCCAGACTGGATGGTTTCTCTCAAGCTTGATGCTGGAACCCATCACGGGGTTCAAAGCAACGAGAACTTGGCTGGAGTTTTTTGGGGTGGTCAGAAAAACCGCTGCCGTCGTCTCTCCTGCCTTTGAGGTTGTGAAGCTCAACCATGAATTATGGTTTGCATTCAAATACTCAAAAAATATAGATATTAACAAATAAATCCGAGTGTTTCTAGATGAGAAATGTTTCTTATTTCAAATAATTCCTGAGAGACAAATCTTCTCCATCCCAGCACACGGGGCAGCACAAACCCACGCCCCGTGTGGTTCTCTCCTCGCTTTATTCATCACCAAGACCTCAGTAGACCTAGACACGATGTTTTCTAGAAGAAAAACCCACTTTCAGCCAAAAGACAGAGGGAGAAACCAGTGGTTGAACAACTCCTCTCCCAGTTATGAGGGTTGGGATGGATCCAGCTGGTTCTGCACCGGAGCAGATCAGTGAGTGTCCATCCACTCGGGGATTTACACCATTGGTGCTTTATTTTTCCTCCTCAACATCTCCAAATCTAGATGAATTCAATAAATATTGACATGAAGTCAGGATGCTCGAAGGTGGTTATGAGAGGGGGGTGTGAACACAGGAATCACACACCAGTGGTTGTTGGTTTCCCACCAGTAGGACCAGAAAAAAAATCAACAGCTACGTCTGGGCAGGTGTTTTCCTGCCAGATCCAATTGGGAAACTGAGTCACGGAGCAGGTCAGGAGGATCCTGGGGTCCTGGATTCTTGGTGGATTATTCCATCACTGTTTATCCTCCCAATTAACCCAGTAGGGCTGGAAACATGGCTCTACCTATGACAAAGATGGGGAAACTGAGGCACGGCGCAAGCTGTAGCCACATGAGCTGTTTATGGACAAGCAAGAAACCAAAAGTGAACTTCAGTTCTGCCTCATATCAGAATTTTTGGCTTGGGGACACCCCAAATATTGATGTCCACGAAGGGAATATCATCAGCACATCTCCAAAACTGGTCTGGGAATGGGAAACACTTCCAACCTCGGCACATTTTCTTGCTTGGCTACACAAACACGCCTTGTTGCCTCCACACAATAGGCACCTTCCCCCAAACAGCCACCAACCCCCCCAGTTCCCGACCCCCACGCTGCTGGGGACGCCGTGGTGGGGATACAAACACAGCAATGATCATCTTCAATGTACACACCAAACGCTGGGGACACGGAGGAAGCTGCCAGCACTGGGTGCTGGGTGATCACGGGTGACCCAGCAAAGAGGAGAAGAGAAGGTGGGGTGTGTGGTGAGGAAATACCTCCTGGGTGTTCCTGCTTGGATGAGAAGGGGGAGATGGGATCCCCCAGGCAGGAATTGGGGGGGAGGGGGGTCCAAGTAGATCCCCAGATGTCAAATCTACCCCAGCACCAAGCACCGGCCGTGTGTCACCTCCCAAAGAGCGGCCACCAAGGCAATTCATTGCCCTCCCCCTGTTTTTTTGGCCCCTCCAGAAGCACAAACACCAACATTTTTCCTTCTATTCTTCCTGGGATCAGCCCCACATATCCAGCCCCACATATCCAGCCCCACAACTTCTCTCAGCTGCTGGAGTTGAGGTTTCACAGCCAACTCATGGAGCATCCCTCAATCCAAAGGCTGCTCTGCTCCCTTCCCCAGCTGAGTCCCCCTGTGTCAGGCTGGAAAAGTGGCTGCTCCATCCCTGGGAGATGTCACCTCCATCCCTGGGAGATGTCACCTCCATCCCTGGGAGATGTCACCTCCATCCCTGGGAGATGTCACCACTGGGAAATACCACAAAATTCCATCTTTTTTTTTTTGGTCTGTTGGCACAACTGGGTACATCTGATGGGAAAAGCCCATGGGAAGCCTGAGTTCCTTAATCCAATTCCTCCATGGGGGTCTCATTCTGCTCTCAAATTGCTCAGCGTCACTTTGGATGCAGAAGGTTTCATATCCCTTCAAAACCTGCCAGTTTTAATTAGGATCACTCAGGATTTGTTAACAATATCCACAGGAATATCCAATCCTTCAAGTGTTTGGTCCTCACCAAGTTTCCTCCCAGCAGGAAAAATCCCACTGTAAGATTATGGGATAGAAAACTCAACATTTCACTCAGCATTTCAATCCTGTTGGGTGTTTGAGGAACGATGGAGGTCACAGCCACATCAGATGGGGGGGAGGATGGATGAGATGCCTCCACCCAGGTAAAAAATGATCTAAAAGTAGAGGGAGGATAAAAAAAATATAGAATCCCCCCCCGCCCCCCAGGGATTTGCATGAGAAAGAGAAAGTTATTTGCATTGCAAAACCTGCTGGCACCAAGGGATCCTCACTGCAGTGGTCCCTGACCTGCTCCATCGCTCCCTTCCCAGGGCTCAGCACCCAGCTGAGGGGTTCAGCCTGCACCCCACATCCTCCCAGCACCCATCCACCTCACCCCAAGCTCACAGGGAACATTGAGGGCTCCCCAAGAAGATAAGTGGCACCTTCACCCTCATGGTTTCTTGGTGGGATGTCATGGTGATGCCCAGCACATCCTCAGCTCCACGGTGAGGTGTTGTAGCTGCCACATCTCCTTCTCGCTGCTCCAATCACATCTCTCTGTCACTTTCTGCTCCTACCACTTCTCCAGCCACACACTGGTGGCATCTCCAGGTGGGATGTTGGCATGAAATGACAAACCTACAATCACTCTGAGGGCACAGGAGGATGCAAATGCTGGAGTCTCAGGCTGCTGCTTCTCCAAACAGTGGTCAGGAACATCTGAGTGGTGTCCAAGATGCTCAGAGATGGTGAGACAAGGAGGCACGTGGGGCCCTGCTCGTGGTTTGGGCTCTTACTGTGATTTCAGTGCATTCTCCAAGAGCGTCCTTGGAAGCTTTGTCCCCAAGGAGCTGCAGTGACAACCCAAAAGGCCAGTTCCTACCCCAAAAAGACCAGTTCCTACCCCAAAACCACCCGTTCTTATACCAAAAGATCAGTTCTTATTCTAAAAGGCCAGTTCCTACCCCAAAAAGACCAGTTCCTACCCCAAAAGGCCAGTTCCTATCCCAAAAAGACCAGTTCTTATCCCAAAAAGACCAGTTCCTACCCCACAAGGCCAGTTCTTATCCCAACAGACCAGTTCCTACCCCAAAAGACAATTTCTTACTCCAAAAGACCAGTTTCTACCCCAACAGACCAGTTCTTACCCCAACAGACCCGTTCTTACCCCAAAAGGCCAGCTCCTACCCCAAAAGACAAGCTCCTACCCCAAAAGGCCAGTTCTCATCCCCAGAAGACAAGTTCCTACCCCAAAAGGCCAGTTCCTACCCCAAAAACACCAGTTCCTATCCCAAAAAGACAAGTTCCTACCCCAAAAGACAAGTTCCTACCCCAAAAGGCAAGTTCCTATCCCAAAACCACCAGTTCCCATCCCAGAAGACCAGTTCCTACCCCAAAAGACAATTTCTTACCCCAAAAGACAATTTCTTACTCTAAAAGGACCAGTTTCTACCCCAACAGACCAGTTCCTACCCCAATAGTCCAGTTCCTACCCCAAAAGACAAATTCCTACCCCAGAAGACCATTTCCTACCCCAAAAGGACCATTTCCTACCCCAAAAAGACCATTTCCTACCCCAAAAAGACCGTTTCCTACCCCAAAAAGACCGTTTCCTACCCCAGAAGACCATTTCCTACCCCAAAAAGATCATTTCCTACCCCAAAAAGATCATTTCCTACCCCAAAAAGACCATTTCCTACCCCAAAAACACCGTTTCCTACCCCAAAAAGACCATTTCCTACCCCAAAAAGATCATTTCCTACCCCAAAAAGGCCACTCACAACACAAACAAGGGTGTTTTTCGCTCGGTTCTAGCTCTGCACCATCAGCTCCAGGTGCCCAAGACTTAACCCTGCTAAATCCCACCAGGGCAGACAGCATTATCCGTGGAAAAGCAGCCCAGAGACAGGATCCATCTGGGTCCTGCTGAGGAGCAAAGTGACCATATTCACCCACCGACCCCTCAGGTGGGGTCTGGTTGTGGTGGTTGGTCCTGCTGTCCCAGGTGTCACCATGCCCAGGAGGTTTGAGCATTCACAGGGGGGTGGGGGGGGAACAATCAGGGAAGGGTTTGTTCCCAGGTCTCCTCCCAAACATCTCGACCGAACAATAAAACCATAAAGCATCTGCCAAGCGCGCTCAGAAAACAGAATCAAAGATCTCAAATGAACTGGAAACAAAGATCTGGGGTTGCTACAACCCTGCTTGATGTTGGGGTGATGGATTCCCTGCTTCCCCCCCCCCTCAAACCCCCCTCTGGTCTTATTGTCTGTGAGCTGCTGAAAACAAGAAACCACATTTTTCATCGTTTAAAGGACTGGAAAGAGCAGAGAAGGAGAAGAGGGATGGGCAATCAGTGTCCCTTCACCCTGTGTCCATCCTTAGGGCTGTGTGTCTCCAAGATGGGACCCTACCAACCCATAACCAACAACCCAACCACCCCATAGTTCACCAGCCATCGTCAGCTTCGATGAAGTCGTTTGTTAATTAAATCAACCGGTCTCATCCTTCAATTCCTTTCCCAAAGCACAAAGACGGTGTAAATACACAGGAGAAACCCCAAAGCTGAGTGGAGATGGCATCTGAGTCAGGTTGCCTCCAAGCCCAGTATGGTCCCAACACAATCCCAAATTACTTGTTGATGAAGCAACAGTCGTCCCCAGAGGCTCCGTGAAGATAATATTTAATTCTTCTTGATTTCTTTATTTCTTTTAACCTTTGCCTGGGTGATTAGAGCAAGGCCTGGAGCAGGAGAACAGACTCTACACCCTCTCCTAAGGAAATAAAAGCTTCTCACCCCAGACAGAGAAGTAGGGTTGATGTCTGAGGTGGTGTAAAGAGGAGGGAACTTCCCTCTCGGTTCAAGGCGTTGTGCCAGGATGGGACCAAGATAAACCGGATTAAAATCCAGCCAGGTCTCTTCCCCAAAAAAACCAGATGAATGTTGTGGAGGGACAAGCACAGCGGGTCCTGCAAAACGAGCAGGAGCAGAGACTGGTTTTTAACTCTTCATCCTCAAAGCAGTCACCCAACCTTGGCACGCCCACCCTTGTCACCCAACCTTGGCACAGGGCAAGGATTGGGATGGACACCCCATAAGTGCCCACCCTTGTCACCCAACCTTGGCACAGGGCAAGGATTGGGATGGACACCCCATAAGTGCCCACCCTTGTCACCCAACCTTGGCACAGGGCAAGGATTGGGATGGACACCCCATAAGTGCCCACCCTTGTCACCCAACCTTGGCACAGGGCAAGGATTGGGATGGACACCCCATAAGTGCCCACCCTTGTCACCCAACCTTGGCACAGGGCAAGGATTGGGATGGACACCCCATAAGTGCCCACCCTTGTCACCCAACCTTGGCACAGGGCAAGGATTGGGATGGACACCCCATAAGTGCCCACCCTTGTCACCCAACCTTGGCACAGGGCAAGGATTGGGATGGACACCCCATAGGTGCCCCCCCTTGTCACCCACCCACTGCTGTGGTCACTCCGTGGCTCGAAGAGGTGACAGGCAAGGAGAACACCCTGAGCTCGCACCCACAAAGGGTGGTTGACCACAGCAGGACAGCTCGACCAGTAAACTCCAGTATAAGCATGCCTGCTGTGGACTGGGAAAGCCACAGGCATTGGGGTGCAGTTGGGGGTGCCTGGCCCTGTGGCATTGACCCCCCTGGGGAGGGTCTCCAGGGCCAGAGAAAGGTCCCCAAGACCAGGGGAGGGTCCCCAAGAGCAGATGAGGGTTCCCAGGGCCACCGGAGGGTCCCCAGGGCCAGAGCTGGGTCCCCAGGGCCAGCCGAGGGTCCCCAACACCAGGGGAGGGTCCCCA
>NW_010325499.1:0-6566 GCF_000700745.2 Antrostomus carolinensis | reverse complement strand
CAGGAGAGATAACAGCTTTTACCTCCAAAAATAGCAGGAGAAAACAATTTACCCCCCCCTCCAAAAACAGGAGAGATAACAGCTTTTACCTCCAAAAACAGGAGAGATAACAGCTTTTACCTCCAAAAACAGGAGAGATAACAGCTTTTACCTCCAAAAACAGGAGAGATAACAGCTTTTACCTCCAAAAACAGGAGAGATAACAGCTTTTACCTCCAAAAACAGGAGAGATAACAGCTTTTACCTCCAAAAACAGGAGAGATAACAGCTTTTACCTCCAAAAACAGGAGAGATAACAGCTTTTACCTCCAAAAACAGGAGAGATAACAGCTTTTACCTCCAAAAACAGGAGAGATAAAACAGCTTTTACCTCCAAAACCAGGAGATAACAGCTTTTACCTCCAAAAACAGCAGGAGAAATCAATTTACCTCCAAAAACCAGGAGATAACAGCATTTACTTCCAAAAATATCAGGAGAAAACCGTTTATAGAATGGTTTGGATTGGAAGGGACCTTAAAGATCATCCAGTTCCAACATATCCCACGGTGGGAGCGTTAGTTTTATGGTTGGACTTGATCTTAAGGGTCTTTTCCAATCTAATTGATTCTAATTACATCATTTACAGTTGACATTATTGGAAATTAGATTTAATGATTCCCCCTCTCCACATCTTTACTTCCTCTGCTGCTGCTTATGCTTGTAGGGGAGCAGGATCTGCACTTCTGCCTTGGAACTGGATGATCTTTAAGGTTCTTTCCAACCCAAACCAGTCTGGGATTATCATCCACACTATTTTACTGTACTGACAAGGTGAATAACCAGTTATATTCTTATTTTACACTTGAATTAAGACAAGATTTTAACATGTTTTGTTAAGGGTCAAGGTTAGTAATTAGGATGTAACTCACAGGGCAAGTTTGTCAGACTGTTATAATTAACAGTAATTGTTATAATTACAATAACGTGCTGAGTGTCTGTTCTGATTCAGTGTTTACAGCCAAACTGCTCCTGCAGGACCGTGATTAAAGAGCTCCAAGAGGTTCTGTCGCCTTTGGCAGTGCCCGGGGTGGTGTTAGAACCGGTGACCTCCCGGTTCCCGGCCCGGAGCGTTGCCCCTGCGCCATCTCTTCCCGCCAAACATCCCCCCCGCCCCACCCTGTGCCCGGGGGCGCGGCTCAGGGGTAGAGCACCCGACTGCGGGGCAAGAGGTTGGGAGTTCGAGCCCTGGGGGAGCCCAGAGAGCTTCACCCTGAGGCTGCAGCTGTTATCTAGCAAAACCAAGCACAGGTTGATTCATACAGCACTGTCCAGCTCCCTGCAGAAAACAGTCAACGTTACACATCTTCTTTAGTGTTTAAATTAGTGGCAGTTATTCAAACAGGAAAAACTAGCCCAGCAGCACCTCTGTTGAGCCAGCTTGTGTGGAAACTCAGGAGAAGAGAAGGGGAGGGGAAAGAAAAAAATCAAAGTCTGATTTCATCCTTGGCAAAAGCTCATTGAGTGATTTCCATGAACACAGAGGGGTAAGAAAGTCTCCGCATGGTCTGTCTGTGAGGAGATTCTGGAAGAAGAAAGGGTGAAAAAAGCAGATAAAAAGAGGGGGCACCTGGAGTTGAACCAGGGACCTCTTGATCTGCAGTCAAATGCTCTACCACTGAGCTATACCCCCTTGGTACAGCAGCTTCTCTAGGAGATTTGAAAAACATTTATCTAAGAGGCACAAATTTCTGTGCCCACTGGTTAGATTCTTTTACTTGACAGCCCCCTGAGCACCTTCATGTGCCTGCCAAAGAGTGTACTGAGAATTACTACAGAGAATCATAAATAAATACACAGACAGTGAGTAGTTACACAGTGCACATCCCCTGCAGTTTCCTTATCGTCAGGGCCTCAGTACCCTGAGTAACAGCTCAAAAACCAGCTGTGACTGCTCAGCACGAGCTCACAAGACCCAAGAGGAGCTCTCCAGCCTCTTCCTGTGACAAATTTGGACAAAAAGAAGCTGGAAAGAGCAGAAAAGAGGGGGCACCTGGAGTTGAACCAGGGACCTCTTGATCTGCAGTCAAATGCTCTACCACTGAGCTATACCCCCTGGCACAGCAGTCTTCCTAAGGAGATTTGAAAAACATGTTTATAGACAGACAAGTTTCTATGTCTGCTGGTTAGATTCTTGTCTGACAGCCTCCTGTGCACCTTCATGTGCCTGAGAAAGGCTCTACAGAGAGTTAAATATGATAAATTATGATCAGTATAATTACTACAGAGAATTAAGAACAGAGAAACCTACACACACACAGTGAGTAGTTACACAGTGCACATCTCCTGCAGACTCCTTATCATCAGGACCTCAGTACTTTGAGTAACAGCTCAGAATCCAGCTGTGACTGCTCAGCACGAGCTCACAAGACCCAAGAGGAGCTCTCCAGCCTCTTCCTGTGACAAATTTGGACAAAAAGAAGCTGGAAAGAGCAGAAAAGAGGGGGCACCTGGAGTTGAACCAGGGACCTCTTGATCTGCAGTCAAATGCTCTACCACTGAGCTATACCCCCCTCTGCACACCTGACAACTCACCAGCCAAAAAACCTATTATAAGGTATGTTCCTCCCCAATCTTTGACCTCTCTGTTCCACAGGAATCAAATCCTGCTGCAGGAGTTCCCAGCCTGAAATGAGACAGCAGCCAATACATGGAGTCAGTGGACACCAACACCAGAGACAGAGACTGTCTCTGCTCTTCATTTCCCAGGTGACCTTGGCCCAGTTCCTCTCCATCCACATCTCTGTTCCCTTTGAACAGACTGCAACTTGTCACAGCAACTGCCTCACTCTTTTGACATTTTCCCCACGCTTTCTAGCTCCAACTGTAACATGAAAAGGAATTAACACGAGAGGAAGCTGAGGGGATCTTAACAGTTAGTCTTCCAGTAAAGAAACACCCCAAAAATCCCAAGAAAAAGGGCAAATTGTGAGGGGGCACCCGGATTTGAACCGGGGACCTCTTGATCTGCAGTCAAATGCTCTACCACTGAGCTATACCCCCTGCCTGCTGCATACCTCCCCAGCAGAAATTTTCCTTTTAATTAATAATAATTACAGCAAACATCCACAAATTAATCCTAGGACAAAAGAGCAGCTTCTCAGGACATACTCATCTCTCCTCACAGCCCCTCCAGTGTCAGCTCTCTTCTCTTGTCAGTTTGTTTCTTACTCTCTGGCCAGCACCTGATCAAACAGAGAACAAAGCCAACAGAGAGCTGGGGGGGGGAAACATTGAAATAAAAAGCTCCAAACCAACTTTTTCTGGATAAAAAGAAGAAAAAGGGGAGGGGGCACCCGGATTTGAACCGGGGACCTCTTGATCTGCAGTCAAATGCTCTACCCCTGAGCTATACCCCCCTCTGCACACCTGGACAGGTAAGGCTCCTTCTGGGCAGTGATGAGGCAGCTCTGCTGCATTCCACTGCCTGCACTCACCACACCTGCAGCACTGCCTCTCACACACAACCCTCTTACCACCCCTCACTTCACCTTAAACCCCACCCCAGCTCTCTCACCACACTTAAAAACAGGCTCCTGGGGGCCAAGGGAATGAATTCCCACTTCTCTTTCTTTAAAACATCCCATCATGGAGCAGAAAAAAAGGAACATTTTGAAACACTTCAAAACAGCACTGAAGGCGTTTGGCTGCAGCTCTGTTTGGTCTCAGGGTGTGCCCTGCCAGCACAGAGCACACTAACCACACTGAACTACCTGCCACATCACCTTCCACGCTGCCTGCAGCCTCTCTCTTCTCCTCCTGGCTGCCCAGGGGCAGGGGACAGGGAAAAGCAAACACCCAAGGTGTTTCATCCAACTATCATGCCATGCCCTGCCTCAGAAAAAGTCTTCATGACTCAAAAATCCATCACAAGCTGTTAAAAATAGGTGAAGGCAGAACACCTTTATTGTCCTGATGGTTTCTTACTCATAAGCAGGTCTCTGCATCTCTCCCCAGGGCCTGAGGAACAGCTTCTTCATCACCAGTGGACTGGAAAGATGACCAGAAAGAACAGAGATTGAGCTCAGCCGCAGGTTTGGAGTGCTGCAGTGACAGCCAGAGCGCCCGTGGTACCTGTGCAGGTGTTCCAGGTCTGTTGGGAAGAGGCTGTGACCCCTCATCTGCTCCGTGGAATGGCCTGTGGGGAAGAGAACTGCCCTCAGTCTGGGTAAGTCCTGTTCCAAGTTCCCTTCCCCAGCTGCTGCCAGCACACAGCTCCTGATTATCCAGTGACAATGCCCAAGAAACAATTTTTAGGCCATAATATTTTGCAGATTCATGTTGGTTGGGCCAAAGTTGGGCTGTTTAAAAACAACACTTTACAAACCACTGCAAGAGCTTCCTGCTCCTGCCCATCATTAACCTGCTTGTGCAACAAAACCTCTGAGATCTGCTCCCTTCACCACCCTCCTTCCTCCCCTGTATCCCTCTCTGAACTGACAGCAGCAGGAGCAGCACAAAAGCATCAGAAATCACAGGATTATTTGGTTGGAAAAGACCTTTGAGATCATTGAGTCCAACCAGACCTGTCCACCACTAACCCAGATCTCTGAGCACCTCATCTCCCCGGCTTCTAAATCCCTCCAGGGATGGGGACTCCACCACCTCCCTGGGCAACCCCTTCCAATGCCTCAGAACCCTTTCAGTGAATAAATTTATCCTGATATCAAATCTGAATCTCCCCTGGTGCAACTTGAGGCCATTTCCTCTTGTTTTATCACTCGTTACCTGTGAGAAGAGACACCTCTAAGAAAAGAACAAAGCACAGCACGCTGTGGGAACAGCTTGGTGCAGGTGGAGGTGAGCCCAACCACCCCAGGGGCTGCCTGAGGGATGAGCTGTCAGCCTGAGTGTCACCAGGGCCACAATAGCCAGGACAAAGTCACCCCTGTTTTCACTCACAGGCAGCCTCCCTACCCCTCCAGCTTGCTCAGGAGAGTGAGGAAACACTCTGACCTGCACTTCACATCTAAACACACTTTCCTGTACTACAGCCAGAGAGGAAAAACCAGAAAAACCACAACTTCACAAGGTACAAGGAGCTCTCACACAGACATACCTTCAACTCTCATCCTGAAAGTTCCATCACCCCTCTGCAATTAGCAATCAGTGACCTCAGGGCCTGTTTCACCACTGATGAAGGTTTCATGGCATGTGCTTCAGCCACTCCCTCAGCCAGCAGCAGTGGGCTTGATGTCTCCTTGCAACTCTTCAGCAAGGGCTGAGAAACATTCCTCAGAGCCCCCCTGTCCACAACAAACTCTGCAGTTCACGGAACACACCAGTTTCAGGTGGTTTTTCACCCCACACATCCTCAAACCAGTATCTCTAAGTAATCAAATTGCCCATTCAGGAAGAAAATTCCAGACTTACAATTTTGAGAGCTCCTGCACAAAGGGGGCTGGTAAAAGAGCTTTACAGACCCCTCCCAGTTTCTATCTGTACCTACATAAATTGCATCAATTTAGTCAATATTGCTAAAATTTCAGTCATTCCAGTGCAACACCCTTCCAGGAGTACAGGAACCTGCCTGAAAAAAGGATTCATCACTGAATATTTACAACTCCAAATCCCATTTTCCTGCTGCAGCATCCATCCACACAAACACTTCCATAAGATCTCCCAGGACTGACTCCCTTGTTACACCACCGTCCTGCTCAGCAGAGTCAAGAGTCTCTTTGGCAAGAACAACACCACTGATTTGGTACAAGGAGTTTTATTTTTATCTCTCTGAAGACAGAAGGTGTTTTATGCGATGCTCCCCGCGTTGGAGGCTATCCTGGGCCACAGATCTGCACACTCCTTGGCCACGGGGCCTGTGATGGCAGAGCCTGGAAAAGAGAAGATGATGTTGGGAGATGGAGGAAGGGCAGAGATGGTTCAGGGCAACGTTTTAAATGAACTCTAGCTCAGTCTGATTGTGCTCTCCCGAGTCTTGAGGGGAATCTGAGGCCTTTTGCAGAGGAGAGCACAGCCTTGTAACTGGCAATGCCACCCTCCCACCCCGCCCCTTTCGCCCAGTCTAACCAGTCCAACACAATCCTTGTCCATACCTTTCATTTCACCTTTATTATTTACTATCACTCCTGCGTTATCTTCAAAATAAAGGAACACCCCATCTTTTCTCCGGTAGGATTTCCGCTGCCGTATGACCACTGCCGGGTGCACTGCCAAGAGAAAACGAGCAGCTGAGTGGCACCAACATCATTTAATCACAGAGTCCCACAACAAACACCCCGGGGGATCCATCCTGCTGCGGCGCCCAACGCAACGTGTGTGCTTGGGGTTGGGTTTGGGTCTTTCCATCTCATATCTGCAGTGTTTTGCCGAGAGAAGCTGCAGTTTCCAGTCAATATGACACTTAAAATTTAAGGTGTAACACTCCCGGCTGCACCCACACTTGGATAATTCACTACTTTTCCACTTTCTCACCTTGATTTCTAAATATATCATCAATTCAGATGATATTGAGCACAAACTCCCCCCTCCCGAGCAGCAGCAGCAGCAGCAGATGTTCCTCTCCCAGGCA
>NW_010325498.1:16275-26316 GCF_000700745.2 Antrostomus carolinensis | reverse complement strand
GTTCCTGTGTGACCTACTGCAGGTGTTCCTGCTCTGGCAGGGAGGTTTGTCTAGATGGTCTCCTGAGGTCCCTTCCAACCCCTAACATTCTGTGATTTTCCTCACAGCTCTCTTTGAATTCATTGCCTGTTTACAAATAACAGATGATGGTTTTACAAAACCATCTGTGAAATTATATTTTTGTTTACAGAAATTGTTTGGTTGCCCCGGACACACAGTATTCTGCACTCCCAAGAAAGATGCAGATTTACCTCTTATACCCATCCCCCATTGCCCATGAAATATGGGCCTATGCACAAAATAATAACTGATTTTTTTATTTTCTGAACATCATAGTTCCTTGCTGGGTGTTCAATATTAATTTGTCCTAAATAAAGTCTTCTGTCTTTTATGCTGTCTTGAAAAAACTTTGTGAGAAGATGAGATGTACAACTAAAAAGGCACCAGTAAAGTATATTTCAATCCTATTTTTCCTGAGGTTGGCATCTGCAGCATCCGTGAAATAGTTATGCTTTCTCTTTTTTTCCATTTTACTTTAGATTCCTGTTGATCAAAGTGTGACCAAAAAATAACATTTTGCTTCTGAGTTGAGACTTCTGCCAGTGATAGTCCTTCTGCCCTTGCTAAGCTTTGTAAAATATCTGGCCTATTGAGACTATACAGCAAGAGCAGTCGTGCTGGGCCTGTCTCATGTCAAAGCTCTTAAATCCAAAGCATTTTGCCACAATGACCGCTGGGGAGTAAGAATTCCTAGTGAAAATTGTTCTGATAAAGTTCTTTTTCCATTGACAGAGAAAAAAAGATGCACAAGTTACGGATTTAGTCTCAAATGTCTCAGAGAATTTAATTTGGTCCCATAACTGGATGAGGAAGAAAAGACTGAAAGGATCCTTCATGGAAAAATGTGATGAGAGATACGTGGTCAATGTGCTTAAATCCATAATGCAACCTAAGTTTTGGGTTCTGTTTTTTTTTTTTTCTGTACTATCATTATTTTGCAGGGTTGGATAATCAGTGAAATAACAGTTTTTAAATCTTAGCATCAGCCACCAACTTTTATGGGATTATCATAATGAATGACAAATAAGGAAGACCTATTTTACTTTGAAAAGGTCCTACAAATGTTCATTTATTTTTTATATTATAGATTAAAGGTAAACAAACTGGTTTCTAGGGCAAAGAAATAGAAAATGAAATTGTAGAAAGGAGTAAAAATATTCAAAGTACCTATCAATATTTAAAACAAAGCAGACCAAGATTTTACCTCACTTTAAAAATCTAAAGCAGAAAGAAAATAGTATTCTATGGTAATTTTTATGCCCTTTGGAGAACTGAAGATACATATTGTCAAATCCTTTTCTCCTTGCAAAAAAAAAAAAAATACTTTGCATATTTCATAACTCATTTTATATTGTTCATAAACCTTCATGCATACTTAGGAAACAAGACATGTATTTTTTGTTTTAATATATGAATTTTATTTCCATTTGAGGAAAGCCAACAAAAAACAACTATCTGGTTTCCAGGAAAGAGAACATACTCTTTATTCTTCAACAACCTGACTCTGAACCTAAATCCTCTTTATATAAGGAAGCCATTTTCAAGAAATACATGGACATTGGCATTTGGTTATTCACCTATTTCAATAGCAGTACAAAATGCCCCAGCTGAAGGAGCCAAAGTGAAGATACAATTTCTGAAATAGACTTTACAAAAGGCACAGCAGGAGGTACACCGTGATACATCCAGGAGTCACAGATGTTAGTAGTAAATATTTAATTAGGGAAAAACCTTGCTCTTTCATCTGCCTTGTATTAAACAATCTTACGCTAACAAGGGTACCAAGCTAATGCTGAATAAAGGCTAACAGAGAAAATCTCCAAAGCAGTAATAAAGATACTAGAAGATTGACATGATTCTTTTTCTTTTATATGATACCTCCACCAGTATATCAGAATGGGCTTTGCAACTAGATGAACAAGCTGGGGCAAATTGACCATGCCCAGAGAAGCCACTGAAGTTGGCTGCCTGCGAAGCTGGAAGTGGTACGTGGGCCTGTGGCATCCCCAGCCAACACCTTCATTGCTAAGCATCCCTGTTTGCTTTATCAGCTATAAGTGAAATAGGGCACTACTGAGTATATCATATTCCATTTGATATTTTCTTGAGAATGCAATAAAATACATAGAAATAATTTAAACCAATGGTTGTATCACAGTGCTTTACAAATGTGAGATCTGCAACAAAAATTTCACTGGGAGTCATGAGTACAATGTTAGTTGCTATCAAGTTATTTTATTGGTTGAAGCCTTAGGCAAACAGTTGCAAATCTGAAGGAGGCTGAAAAGTAACAGCAAGATTTTCACAACTCAGCATAGTCTTTCTAGTAGAACATGAGACTAGGCCTATCTCTCAGTGATACCCATAAGAATAGATCTAGCCTGGACTAAAGCTTAAAAATTATGACATAAAGATTTCTGTCCCTATTTCTACCTGTTTTTCAGATAATCTCCAAGCTGTAAATTCTGGCCAATGCTTTGAATCAAAAAACATGACAAAGTTGTGCTATAGAACCCTTTATAAAGAGTCAAACCAAAGTCTGGCAGCTAGACATTACCAATAGTTAGGTTGTTAAATGCCAGATTTTTCAGCTTAAATTCATGTCTATTTGTAATGTAGTCTAATGACTTCATGCTCACTGTTGTTCAATTTCTTGTATAATAAATATTATATCTGCTGATATTAATAAATATTGAATTTGGTTGCAAAAATAAATGCATCTGAGTGGGCTAATTTGCTCTCTATTGGATTATTTCCAAATTGATGATTCTTATTAATGTTAACGAAATTGCTAGATGGCACCCAGTGTCTATGGAGGCCTTGGCAAAAATGACAGCCTGTAGTAGTGTACCACTGCATCATATATATATGTAGTTAAATGCAGCTTGAACAGCTAACTAAATTAATTTTGGCACCTGCAAAATTAAAAAGTTTTATGAGCCTCTTGGCTTATTTGCTACACAGTTGTCACATAACACTCACCTTTTTTGGTTTTCTTTGCTCATCATATTTTTGCATTATAAATAGCATGGAGTTTACCTGTCTCTAGTTGCTAAATTTTAGCAATTGTGAAATGCATGAAATAGTCTTCTGTATAGAGATAACATATCACAGAATCACAGAATCACAGGGGATTGGAAGGGGCCTCAATAGATCATCTAGTCCAATCCCCCTGCCGAAGCAGGAACCTAAATGAGATTACATTTATATGTATATATATAAAAGTATATATGTAGGCATTAAGGCATGAGATTTCTTAGAGATTTATATTGAAGTTACTTTGCAATAAAATATTTTCCTGTACATCACTGTGTTGTTGGTTTTCTTTTAAAATGTCTCAGCCTTCTGAAATCCAAATCTGGCACATATACTCCGTAGATGTCACCAGAGAACTGCAGCCAGACTGGCAGAAACTGACCTGTGCAAGACAAGTGTTCCTCTGGGTCTAAACATCTCCTTTTAATCATTCCTTGCTTCCATATCTCCTTTCTAATTTACAGAAGTTCCTGTCCTTCACAGACAGGTCTTGGAATAGCAATCTCTTATCTGATGAATTTTTGGATGCCTTCTGTTGCAGAAAAAGAAGAGTTTAAAAAGGTACTAGTATCATATTGTATTAAATGCTTACAGAAATCTCCTAAGAGTTATGACAAAGATAATATATATAATACTAATTAGTTAATAGTCATGTTACTATTTTTTCAGCAAGAAAGGACAGTATTTAATTTCTAAATAATTTTTAAAGATGTTTATCATCTGAGGTTCAATAACTAACCAGAAGTACCTGGTGAAAGGTTTTGACCTGAGAATCCTTGTCCTCTTTCATCTTACTTCCCTGAGAACTACTATCTGATAGTCTCAAGAAATGGTCATGCCTTGACATCTCAGTACAGTCTCAGAGCTTCAAGCTATGTCTTTGAAATCCTTAGCTTTCTTTAAGCAACATGTTATTGTATGACTTATCATTATATATACTTCAGAGCCTCTTCTGAATTTCATTGTTTAGTTGTAGGATGAATCATATTTCAGCCTGTAAAAAATAACTACAATGTTGATATCTTTCTTTTTCCTTGGAAAGAGAGCACAGAAGACTTAGTCTGTCTGTGTGCAATTGTAGGGGTTTGAATTTACTGGCTAATGTGCACTGTCTGTTTTCACTGATGAACTGAAATGCATTACAATAAGAAAAATCAGAGACTCCAGAGATGGAAATGACATACAATATATCAGAGTACCCCTTTTGCCTCTGAACCTATGCCGTACCTGATCCTGCACAATACATTATCTAGTATTATGTTTTGTTTAGTTTTGAAGGGAGCATGTTCCGCCCACAAGGTAGTGAGTTGTCATGAGCTGTCCTTCATATGTCTCATACTCTTTTCCCCGTTTCAGCGAGTTAATAAGTTGTAATTACATTCCTCTATACTGTTCTTATTTCACGTCTATTTTTGCAGCCTAAGCAATTCTCAGACTAGTAGATCTGGGGAATAACTGGCAACTTTGCCCATCAGAATAGTGAAAAAAAGCTTATCTTTTGAATTCTTAGGTGCAGAGATTCTTTTTGCATCTGTGGTTTACAGTGGCAAGCACAGTGGGACCTAGTTGACAGCTGAGTTCCTATAATGCTGCAGTGCAAACTAAAATTACTTCATAAAAGTAGCAGTGAGTAAGGACAACTTTCAAAGTGGTAAGTTTGTTATGTAAGTTAGGAATTTTTCACCAAAATGTTTTTTACATTTCTCTGAGGAAGTTTGATATTAGTGAGCAGTACTCAATCTACAGATGCATGGCAGGATTATAGCAGAGGTTTTGTGCATCCTGAGTGTTCAGCTGCAGTGCTCAAAAGCCTACTCAGTGATGTTTGATTGCTGAAGCAAAAAAATGGGTATGGAGAATTACCAAAGTTCTAACCTCTTAATTATAAAACCTTGAGAGTTTTATGTTAAACCAAAGTTCCTACCCAGTTCTTTGATAATGCCTATAATTTACTTATAAACATAAATTCACTGTTTTCATGTTCTGTCTTTTATAGAACTGTAATGGTTGTAATCCATAAGTGGTTGTCCTAGATATGACCTGCTTGAATACTTTTGTATTGTTACAGTTAATAACTACGCTTTGACTCAGCAGTGACTCAACTGAATTATTCCTTTGAAGTAATAATGAACACACATATTAAGTGCATTTAATGTGCTATTCTTTATGACACTGTTACATTAAAAAAGAGATAACTATATCCTGTGGATAAATGTATTGCATTCTATCATTTCTGGATAAGATGAAATATTATTCCTATTTGATCTCAGAAAATTATAGACCATGATTCTTTTTCTATTTTTTTTTTTTCACTACTCACATTTAGAAAAACCTGTAGTTATGGTAGCATGAATAGTTATTCATATTGCAAAGCTAGTTTTAGTGCAAAATTTACACAGCAGTTGCACTGCAACCAGGGTTGGACAGAATCATAGTGAATTATAAGACAAAACATATAGGTAATCTATCCCTCTATATATCTTCCTAGACGCTGAGGGGAGACCCTTATTGCTCACTACAATTACCTGAAAGAAGGTTGTAGTGAGGTGGCTGTTGGTCTCTTCTCCCAGGTAACAAGTGACAAGACGAGAGGAAACAGCCTCAAGTTGTGCCAGAGGAGGTTTAGATTGGATATTAGGAAAAATTTCTTCACTGAAAGGGCTGTCAAGAGTTGCAACAGGCTGTCCAGGGAAGTGGTTGAGTCACTGTCCCTGGAGGTATTTAACAGATGTGTGGAGGTGGCACTTCAGGACATGGTTTAGTGGTGAGTTGGCACTGTTAGGTTGGTGATTTGACATGATGATCTTAACGGCCTTTTCCAAACTAAATGATTCTATGATTCTATAATCCCTACAAGTACAGTAATTTACTGTCCTTGAGAACAAAAATAGTGTTGTGAGACTTATGGTATCCAAAGTCCAGATGAAAAATCATTGAGTAAGTAAAACACGGTGAAACTCACCTCCCTCAAAGAAATTGTCCACATTTGGAAGCCTTGCTTTTTAAACCTCCCTAGGTTGAAAGTTTTCAAAAGCAAATGACCAGCGATTCTGTGAAGGACAGTGGGATACGTCCTATGTCAGAAGTATAACCTTTTGAATATGATTCATTCATTAAATACCTTGAAGTCTTTTTCCTTTGAGATCAATTAGAGCAAAACCGGAGAAAAATGTCCTGCAGATGCTGGCTGTGTAATAGAAACTATTCAGTAACATCATCAAGGACGGTATTGCACAGTCCACAGCCTTTTCTTGCTTCTCATTCAGACATGGAGAATGCTGCAGCATGTCACCAGCAAGGTAGCAGGAGAGTGGAGCAACATATATTCTCTGCTACCAGCTATGACTTGGCAGGGTACAGGCATATATTAAAGCACTTCCTCTCAATAAGTGCATAGCTAAGGTAAAATGATATTTTTTAATAATATAAAAAGAAAGTCTTTGAAAAGGAAGACTTTGTGAATATCTGGCTCATCCTTTATTTCTTCTTCCCTGTTAATGATAAATGAAGGATGACAGTGTTTTTTCTGCATTAAGTATTTTTTAACATTCAGCTGATTTTTAAAGAAAGCTTTTATTATGAAGACAGCATTTTTGGACAATCATTCATTTTCTTTAAAACTGAATTTAATTTCATTACTATCATCCACAATAATGCTTTTTAAATTTGCTGAACATGCAATAATAGGATTCTTCTCATAACCTCTTTAAATTTACAATGAATTATTGGTTATGTGGTCTAAAAGTTATTTTATAAATTAATTCTGAGTACAAAATGTGCAGTTTGATTTCAGGTTCTTGATGTACAGTCCAATCTTGGAATTTGCTTCAGTATCAGATTAGTGATTGGTTTTTTAATGAGTTCAGATATAAAATTCTTATCATTTTCTACATGGACATTTCTGCACTTTGTATACTTATAATATAACCAGAAATACAGGTATCAGCTGCTGTACTCTGTTCTGATTAATAAGGTGCCAAGAAATTCTCCCAGTTTATCATATATACATATATATATACATGTATATATCTCCCTCTCACAGCCATTGTCTCAAGGGTAAGTATATTCCTTGGTAAAATGGATGGCAGACAAGCACCTATGGATTCTAGTAATCTCCTGCAACCAGAAGAGACTGGAAGGGCCAAGATACAACTGCGTATGAGTGAAAACAATGCTGAGGGTGCTCTAATTAATTGTAGAAACTAGACTTTGCTTTATTCCTCATCCCATCCACTTTCCCATATCTGTGATGCAAAATCAAGGGCAAATGCAAGGATTAGTCTGTAACAGCAATTTTCAGCAATGCATGACTGTCTAGAATCCTATGAAAGTACAAACACAGTTCTGTTTGAGTGAATGGATAAAAATTATAATTAATGCCCTTTATGTTACCACTATAAATGCAAAGCATATGTTTACAGCTAGAGATACCAAATTGTTCTGTACAGCTGTATCACAGTAAAGCATTCTGGATGAAGAACAGTCTTCATACACCTCTGTTATTTTACTTCTGTACCCCTATTATGATACTGTTCAAAAAAGGTAACTTTATTTTCTCATTCAAAGGTTGCAAGTTTGAGCTCTAGAACTTTAGCTGGGTTATGTTTATTTACAGGGGCAAAGTTTTTAGCGGGACCTGTAGCAATAGGACAAGGGGTAATTGTTTCAAACTTAAGGAGGGTAGATTCAGACTAGATATAAGGAAGAAATTTTTTACGATGAGGATGGTAAAATTCTGGAAAAGGTTTCCCAGAGAGGTGGTAGAATCCCCATCTGTGGAAACATTCAAGGTCAGGATGGACAGGGCTCTGAGCAACCTGATCTAGTTGAAGATGTCCCTGCTCACTGCAAGGGAGTTGGATTGGACAACCTTTAAAGGTCCCTTCCAACACAAACCATTCTATGATACTATGATTCTATTTAAAATAATTCTCAACTTCTAGCAGCTGTCGTTAATGAATGTACTCAATACTACAGCCATCTGGTTAAACGAGATTTCCACCCAGACCTTTCAGATCATCAGTGTCTGAGTCAGATACTTCTGAAGCATTCAGGAAGATTTTGTTCTTTTTCTCAGATGGGTGAAATAAATTTATTCTGAATCTAAAATAGCTTTATAATACTGTTCTCTTGATATATCAAATTATTTTTTGTATCCTAAGCAGCAAAATTCTGACACATGGAAACTTGACTTACGAGATAATTTATGAAAACAAAGCAGTAGAGAAATAGATGTATTTTATTTTCTTGTTACTTTGAATTTAGGAGATAGGAAATACCTAATTTATTATTTTGTTGTCTGATTAGAAGGTTATGGTTTACTTCATAAATACAAGTGTTAGTGAAGATTTTTGAAAAACGTATTCCTCAGACCCAACAGAGAGCAGAATAAAACCTCTTTGCTTTGTCCTAGCTACCAACCATTATTTACAGGTTAATCAAAATATTATGTGTTGCAAGGACAGGAGAGACTTAATGTCTGCCTGCAGAAAAAATTTCTATTGAGAGAACGTTTGAGCCTTCTCATGGTTTCCATATCCTTCCCTGAAACTTTGCTATGAGAAGTCTGCATGACTTCTTAAGTGGAGAAGCTGTTTTTAAGTTGATTTTGTTTCTCTTCAGTAAGAACTCGTTAAAAAATATTATGTTTTCCTTTCATTTATTTCAATCTAGACTTTCCTGAACCTTATGTTTAGATTGCCTATTTACTGGTTTTCACTCACTTCCAATATGTAGTACAAAAAGTAAGAATTAGTAAAAATACTGTTCAGTAGTCATCCAGAAAAAATGACTATTTTGGAAATAAAGCTTTCTGAAATTGTGCCTGATTTGGTTCTTCAACTGTTTAGTCTATTTAAAGTTTGTCCAGTTTATTATAGCTATTTGAGCACTAAGACTTTTAAGTATTTTTAAATGATATCTAGACTTCTTGCAAAAAACTCAGGACAAGAAAAAAATTCCGTCCTAATTCTGTGAAGAGGTTAGCAATGCAATTTGCCTAGGAATTGAAGAATGATTGAGGTTGGAAAGGACCTCTGGAGGTCACCTGGTCTAAAACACTGCTTAAGCAGGGCCACCTAGAGCCAGTTGCCCAGGACCATGTCCAGATGGTTTTTGAACTCCTCCAACAAAGGAGAATTCTCAGCCTCCTGGGGCAAGCTGTGCCAGTGCTCAGTCTCCCTCACAGTAAAAAAGTGTTCCCTGACATTCAGAGGGAACCTTCTGTGTTTCAGTCTGTGTCCATTGCCTCTGGTGCTGTCACTGGGCACCACTGAAAGGAGCCTGGGTCTGTCCTCTTGGCACCCTCCCTGCAGGTATTTACACACATTTATGACATCCTCCTGAGCCTTCTCTTCTCCAGGCTGAACAGTCCCAGCTCTCTAAGTCTTTTCTCACAGGAGAGGTGTTTCAGGCCTTTCATCATCTTGGTGTCTCTTCGTTGGACTCTCTCCAGTATATCCATGTCTTTGTTATACAGGGGAGCTCAGCACTGGACCCAGCACTCCAGGTGTGGCCTCATCAGTGCTAAGTAGAGGGGAAGGATAACTAGCAGCCCAGGATACCATTCACCTTCTTTGCAGCAAGGGCTCGTGTTCAACTTGGTGTGCACAAGGACCCCCAGGTCTTCTGCCAGGCTGCTTTCCAGTTGGGTGGCCTGCAGCATATACTGTTGTCTGAGGTTGTTCCTCCCCAGCTGCAGGACCTTGTACTTATCCTTGTTGGACTGCATGAGGTTCCCATCAGTCAATTTCTCCAGCTTGTGGAGGTCTCTCTTGAATCTTACGTGTTTTGCTAAGTGGTCAGGTCTTTCATGTCAAGGTCTGTTTGAATTCTTGTTCAGAGGATCTAAATCCTGAGAGTTGACATCCTTTTGAAGTCATTCACATTGGCTACATTTTAGCAGATCTTTAAGGGAGAATTAAAAATACAAATTAACTCAATGGT
>NW_010325498.1:0-16252 GCF_000700745.2 Antrostomus carolinensis | reverse complement strand
AGTGTTGAACCGGATTTAAAAGGAGCAATACAACTACTCAGAAGTGCATGACAGGCCAGTGTTTTAAATAAAAATTCAAAAGCTTGCTCTTCTTTCTCTACTCCTTCCTCTGTTCAGCACATATTTAAACTTCTATTTCTTATGTGAGTGCCCGTTTGACATTCTAATTAATAGAGTCAGACTGGTATCTTTTGACTACAGAGAGCTTGTGATATTCTTTCTGGCATTTAGAAGTCTATCACTCATTCTTTACGACGGTTATCTTGTGTAATCTATGTATGTGTTGAATGTCTGTGGGTTACTTCTTCTCATGCAGAGAACACTGGATCAGTACTGTGTAGACAATCATCTGAAAATCTTGAGGCCTTGTGACTGCAGGCGTGGGTCCTGCGGTCCAAGTGCCACATATCACTGTGCAGTGCAGCAGTGAGGTCCCACGCCAGCCCATGCACCACAGCCAGCTGAGATAATGAAGCTCGCCACAGGAGACAGAGCACAGCTGGCAATTGGTGGAGTTCATGCTTTCCTTTAAGTAACAAGTAATATATCAGTAACTATGGCTGTGTACTGGAAATTATTCTTTAATGTACTAAACACAAGATTTTGTGAGATTATTTCAAAAACATATTTATAGATGTGATATAGACTTGAAGGAAGAGAAAACAAAGAAGCTACACCTAGAACTTCTATTAAGTCCTATGATATACATTAACAGTAGATTGCTAAAATGCTCCTAATTGGCACAGAGGTTCCCAGTAAGGAAATGGCATAGTTATTTTTGCAGTAGAAAATACCTCAGATACATAATGCTGAGCTAGTCAGCAGTGGAAAATGCACGTAAAATATTTGTTTCAGTGCCAGGCTTGCTAGGCAAGTCTTGCTGGCTACCCAGGAGGCTGAAAGCTTGGTCTTGCTGAGGCTGATGTGAGCTCATTCATTGCCTCCTAGAATAACAATCTCCCTCTCAGTCTTTCCTCTAACACTGCTGAGGGTATGACTCGGCTTTAACTGTGGTTTATAATTTCATAAACTATTTATTCCCTTGCCCTCATAAAAATCTAAAGCTTCAAATTCACTTATTTGCTTCAGGATGTTAGTTTTTAATGAAATTATTGGTCCTCTGGCTATTTTGTCATGAAACTCAGAACATAAAAGATAATGACCTTCAAATTTTCCTCCTATATTAAAGTTTTCTTTCAATTCCCTGGTGGCATGAAGCACATCAAAACAGCAACAGGATACTGGTTATGTAGTAAGAGATTTGCTAAGCCCATTCAATTCTTTTCCAGAATTTTAGTTTTACAACCTGTTGCACACACCAAGGAATAGGTCCTTGAAAAAGGATCAAAAGATCCCAGTAACCTCAGAAGAAAGACTTTAGAAGTCATTTAGTTTATTACCCTGGCAGTACAAAGGTTTTCTTCATAGTGTATAAGTAGTGCTCTGTACAACCTAATTTTAAATCCCTAAGCACAGGTTTCCACATCCCTGTTTTACTGCTGTATGACTTGTGATACGCACTCCATCTCTTGTCAATCCTGTGGTCTAATGATTCAAGGTACAAAGAATAATAATAAAAAAGGGAAACAATTTTTCCCACAAAGATACCTGGAAGCATGCTGATTTTTAACACAGAACACCTTACACTAGAAGTCAGCTACAGCCTAACCAACTTCTCAAAATTAGTAAGAGTAACAAGGTGTGTCCTGAGGAAGAGCCACAGTTGTGAGTGATGTGGGTTGTGGTTTGAGCCATTCTTTCAGAGGTGCTGGAGCCTTGGAGCGACACAGGACCCTGCTCCATCCTGGATCTTGGAGCCTCTCTGCAACTCTCAGACTTCCCTTGAGGTATCTGTATGTGCATTTCCACAGGTTCCCTACTCCAAGCAGCTGGGTGCTCATCTTGATCCTCAGTTCCATCTCAGTTCATCCCAGACCTGAGCTCTGTCTGGCTGCTGCCACTGTAGTGGCCCATTCTATCAGCCGTGCTCATGTTGCACACAACTGTCATGAAGAACAGGGAGAAGCAGGGTATTATGTTGACAACCTGAGCATTTCTAAGCAAACAAGGGGAGCATGAGAAGGAGATGCAAGATGTTAGCCAAAGATGGATGTTTGATACATAGGACTCTACCTGAAATGCAAGAAGAAGTGGGAAGACAATTGAAATACTGAGGAAGATGCTGGCAGCAGAGAGATTTAAGAGAAGGAGTAGTCTGCACAAATGAGAGAGCATGTGGAAGAGGAGAGAGTAGAGGAACAGATGACTCGGGCCTGGACATGTGACAGCCTGTGGGACAACAGAGACAGACTGTGTGTTTCCTCCTTTCTGCCTCCCTGTCTGAGTGCCCGGTCCTGTGCTGCTCACCATAGCATCTGCCAAGCAAATGATAGTGCAGAACTGAAACCTGGCGTGCTTCTCTGTTTTGTTACAATAGGACTCCTTAGAGGAGAGTGGAAAGAAAAACCTATTCAGAAAGAAAAAAATTGAAGGAACATGACTTTTTAGCAGTATGACTTATTCCCGCTCCCCTTTCCCCTCCTCTCCCCCCCCTCCCTCTTTCCCCCCCCAAGTTCTTCATAGCAAAACTCTGAGACAAGGAATAAGATCAGGATTTGAGATGATGTCTTAAGGGACAAGGTAAGTGTTACAGAGTTCCACAATGGAACCTTGTGATGGTTTTGGGGGCTGGAATAACGCTTATAGCCCGATAAATGAGCAAAGAAATTATAGGCTTACCAGGGGTACTATGCACTATGACTGAGTTCACCAGTTCAGCCTATCTACAGGCCTCAAAGTGAAATTCTGAATCACCTCACTGAGAAAGGTTTGAAATCTTTACACCTGAGGAAAAAGACTATAAGAGCTGTGACAGCCCTCAATCCTGCTAGAATCTAGGTGAGCACTTTGAATTGCAAGACAAGTTTTTCCTGAGATTTGTGAAATTCATGATGCACAGCAGTGCCATGGATGGGGTAGGAAGAATCATGTATGAATAAAAGTAGGTGCAGGTATAGAAGTATGGCCTTAAAGTAATCAGTTCAAACAGATGATGTAGCAGGGCAGGGGAAAAGCATTTTTCAAGACTCATACCCTTCTGAAACAGCAAATTTAAAGTGAAGTAAAAATTAAGTTAGTTTGTTATTCAGCTAGCCAATGTCAGGGATAGGATTTTGCTGGTGTATGGGGCTGAACAGAAGGCCAGCAAAGAGGAAAGTGACTTGGAATCAGCTGCAGCTTGAGTAACTGTAATCTCCAGCTGGCTGCAGCTTATGGCTGATATGAATCCCACCAGGCAAGTGTCCAAAACAGAGGGATGGCCAAGGCCCAGAGGAATACACAGGAGCAGTTTTCAAAACCTTAACTCATGGATGGAGCCAGCTTGCACAACAGAAGAGATGAATGAGAGTTGAAGACCCTGAAGCCTACAAAAGCAGGTGTTGAGAAGGCAGCAGCATACCTATCGAATAAGTGACCTGGTCAATGGGACCATCAAGCTCCTGACATTTCTCACATCTTCCTACAATCCCTGTGTGACTGTTGAACAATAAGCGAGGATGAAATATGCAATTGTGGCACTTAAATGCTGGGCCCTTCATTTCAGTGTTCATTTCATACAGTTTCTTAGTGTATGTCTTTGTGGTGATCTTAAAAGAACTTCAACTCCCATGTGGATTAAATTAATATTGTGATACAAACCAAATAAAAGAAAAAAGAATAATATTTTTTGCTCTAGAGAGTTCTCTCATCTAGTCTCCCTCCATCCCAAAGGCAGTGATAAGAAAGTTAATTCTCTTCACCCTATGTTCATTGTTGTGGTCATTTCACCCACAGTGGGACCATGCAGTCCTGCACTCACTCCCCCCACCCGGTGAGATGGGGTGGGAGACACAACAAAGAGGGCACGGGATTAGGATGAAGGACAGGGACAGCTCTCCCACCAGTTATGGTCACGGGCAAAACAGAGCCCACTTGGAGAAGAAAAATCAATTTAATTTGTTGCAAACCATCTGAGTAGACAAAACAACCACATCTTACAACATCTTCCCCCCATCCCGTCCTTCTTCCTGGGCTCAAATCGCTTTGCTCCCAACGGCTCTACCTTCCCTCCCCAGCAGCACAGAGGACAGGGAATGGGGGTTCACGCTCTTCCTGGCATGGAAGTACAGGAACAAGATGTTCCAGCACAAGCTTCCCATGCAGTCATGGACCTCTTCGGGCTCAGCTCCTGGCTCCAGCATGGGGCATCCATGGGCTGCATGAGACTTTCCCCCCACTCTGGGGGTCCACTCCCCGCTCTGGGACACATTTCAGTCACACTTGCCCTGAGGCTCAACTTCTCTGCTCCACCGTGGGTTCTCCATGGCCTACACGTGGTTTCTGCTTTGCTGTTGTTCTCCATGGGCTGCATGGGGACTTCCTCTTGTCTTCTCCTACTCCATGCTGTTGAACTGGATGTGTGGATCTTTGTCCTTCTTTTCTGGCAACAAACCTCTCTCTCTGTCATTTCCCTTTGTTTAGGCTGATGTTCATCCTTTTATTTGTCAGTAGCCTCTCCTCCAGGTACCACACCTTCTTCTTTTCAGTACAGTATTTCCCCCCACAAATATGGATTGGCAGAGGTGTTTCTCTAGTGCTCATTGGCCCAGCCTGGGCTGGGGGGTCTCCGCCTTGAAGCCAGGGGAGCTTTTTGCTCTCATAAGGTTGCCATTCCCCCACTACCAAAAAGAAAAAAGGCTTCCCTCCCTGCCCCACACACAAACAAACCCAACACAATTGTAGTATCAAAATGCTACTGTATCATAGCAGTTTCTCACAAAATAGTACACTGTATAGATACACAATAATTTTAATAATTTACTGAATAAACAAAAATAAAAGCTCGCTCATAGATGTGTTCAAGAGAAGAATTTATATTTACTGTGATGTAAAGCAGAAGTCATAGAGCTGTAATCACTTCTGTGATTCTTTTGGAAAAGCTGGTTAGCATCACTTTCTGCAGCCTTTAGCTCTTTCTTTTAGTACTGATTAGTCCTAAGGCTACTGAGTACCCTAGAGGACAAGATCAGTGGTACTGGTGACTTGCTTGCAAACAATGATTAGTAACCCTATAACAGATGATGATAAAGCATTAGAAAACAATGACAAAAATATTTAAGCATTGTGAGAAAATTACTAGGAGCACTAAGTAAACACTTGTAACTGAAAAAACCTACCTCACATTGAAATATGTTGTGGGATTTGAATGGTGCTGTTTCTAGGCTGTAGCATTGGAAAACCAGAGACATTTCAGATTCTTTAGACTAATATTTGGTTTCATGACACCTGAATCTAAGATACGCTAAGAGTCATAACATCCAAAGGTAAATTGTCATCAGTGAGGTTAAAACCTGTCATAAATTATTCAGGGTGGTACAGGAGAAATCCAGTGTCCAGTATGAACAAAATTAACTAGGAAGCATGGGGATTTGCTTTTCTCTAGATGACTGTCAGTGTCCAATTAGAGAGGTAAAAGTTTTCATGCAAATATATTTTGTTACTCTATGTCCCTAACTAGGAAAAAACTAACTTGACAAAAGTCTACTACGACTGTTGCAAGTAGTGCAAAATGCTAATTTACTGAGAACTTCTAATAAAAAAAAAGACAACCACTCCTAAACCTCCTTGAATGTAGATTAAAATGGGCAACAGAAGGACACAATCTAAAAGCAGAAAATAGCTGAAATAAAGCCAGAAACAGTGGTTAACTCTGGGGTAGAAAAGGAGATTGACAAGTCTAGGATATTGTCAGGGAGCAAACACAAGGAGCGAGAACTGAGGGTGGTAGGGAGGCTGGCAGGACTGCACCCACATCAACTGGGGTACAGACCCACCACACCCAAACAAGGAGGGTGGTGCAGGACTGGCACAGTGAGCAGGGGTGGCCAAGGGATCTGTGGCTGATAAGGCAGGTCCAGGGTCAACCAGGAAGCCATGCCAACAGATCAGAGACAGCGAGGGCCAAGGGCCTGAGCTGACAGGCAGCTCTTGGGAGAGGTGGTTGGTGAGTCCTCTCACAGCTCTTTCTCACAACGCAGCTGCATTCCCAGCAGTTTCGTCCAAGGCTGTGCACTTGGCAGAGCTGACCCTGAAGGCTGGCAGCTAGACACTTGTAGCACAGGGAGAAAGTGTTTGAGCCTGTTGGTGTGCTGAGTGCCTGACAGATAACTGACTTTAAAAATGTTGAGACGTGGAGCTGTAAGTATAAATAATACAGTCTTGTGTTAACTAACATAAATGCAGAAGGCTCAAGAGAAAAGAAGTGTTACAGTTATAAAAACAAAAACACATAGAAAGATATTTAGTGAAGATGATGGAACTGTTTATGTTTCAGTACCTTTTAAAGTTCTACACATAGAACAGAATTTTTTCAGAAGTATATGGTTTGTTATCATAGAAACTCCTTTGCTGATTTTGACTGCTGCTTCCACAAGCATAAAACCGGATGAGCACAGTACGAAGTCACTCGATGAAAATCTGATCTGAAGCAGGCACGCTATGTGATGGCACTTCTGTAGAACTTTCCAAAGGATGTGGTAAAGAAAACAGATAAGACAAAATATTTCTTTCATTGGCCAGCATAAAACTAGCTTGAAGCCTGCTTATACAAAATTGATCTTTGTGTGAGAATGAGCTGCCCAAGTTGATTTATACCATAGCAGGGCTGTGCACTACATGGCTGCAGCATCCTCTGGCCCAGTACTGGGAGTCCAAGAGCTAAAGGCACCATGTTTCTAGCAGTGCAGCATTTGACTCCTTTGTTAACCATGGATTTGATGTCACTAGAATCACATCTACATCTTCTCAAGCAAGCCTGATGTTTGCACACGTACTTTTCCCTGCCTTGAAAGGGATAATGCAGTTACTTTTGTGCAAATATGAAATGTATTTAGAACAGAGCTAGAATTTTGTTCTTTCATGGGGTTAGAAAATGAACTGCCTCTAGTTCATTAGTGTGAAGTTGTTTTTTAGAGAATGCATTCCTTTCATTCATATATATATCTTTATTTATTTTTTTTAATCTTCTCTGAATTAAGTGTAAGATTTCAAACCTTGTATGAACCCTTAATTTAAAAGGATGATGCAGGATGATTTCATGCTGGAAGTCATGAACTTAACGTATCATGTGTGGTCTCCACAATGATGACTGCATCCCACTGTAAAAAAGTACCTTCTATTTGAGCTATTCTTACATTTTATATAGGCTGCAAGCAATGCAGTGTGCAATACTAAAGACACTGTTCAGAGTGGGGTGGAAAGCTGTGCTCATAAAGTAAGTAGCCTTCAAGCACAGCAGAAGTCCAGGCTCAGAAAAGACCTCTTAATGTTCATACTTCTGAAGGTGTAGTGTCAGAAATATTCTGAAATGTTGAGTTCTGCTATATTGGCTTTTATATTTTAAACCCTAATTCTGGAGGTAGTCAGGCTGGTATGGGAAAAGATACAGGTTTGAAACCTTGAAGATCAAGGCACCTCAGTTTTAACATCTGGGAGGACTATAAGCAATTCTAAGGCCCCAAGACCTGGAGCTGTTTTCTGCTGAGTTGAAGAAAATCAGCGTGGGTGTTGCTGTTACGAAGTGTTGAAGAAGAATTGCCTCCTTGAGGCAAAAGCCTGTGCATCTCTGCAAAAAGCAGAAAACTGAACTCCATGTACATGCAGAGACATAGATCTTTGTGCTTTTGTGCTGTCTTTCCATCACTGGTTTGTTGTTGTTCAGTATACATATGCTACTTCTATCTTTTACCAGTGTGAGGTGTTGAAGTAGAGGCAGATTTGTTGTTGCACAGCAAGGTAAATAGAAAGAGAAATTAAACCAGCCTCATGTGCTAGTGAGTAGGAAGAAAGTAAGTAGGTCCTTACTATCAAAGGTATGAAGGAAATTGCCTTGGTTGAAATTTCTCATAGGTAGAATAAGGAAGTTGCTCAAACAGTATAAAAACACTGCATGCTTTCCTTGTATAATGTGATAAAGGTGGTTACCTGTACCTTCCCACTCCATCGGGTGCCTTGCTTGTACCTTTTCGTGGAGGACTGCAGACATACAGATCACAAAAAAGTCTGCTCAAAATCGTCAGCTAATTGTTATTTTGCCTCCCTTATTGGCTGAGCCTCTCTCAGTTTTCCTTCTTCTATCTGTCTGTCTTTTCATTTTGGTAATGCTGAAAGGAGATAAAACACCCTAGCAGCATAACCAAATCAGAAAAAGAATGTGGAGTGCTACTAATGTACCTCAGGTTTCTGGCACCTTCAGAATTGTGTTACCTTTATTAATTTCAACCCACATCTTTTATAATAAAATGTTCCCTTCTCCAACAATGAATTTTAGGGGCAGGAAAAATATATTTAGTATGTTCTGGAATTGGAGAGATAGTGGAGACAAGCACTGCCTGAGTAAGTTGCTATTACAGGTATTTTAATCTCCTGAAAAACAAAACCATCCTTCTGTTCTTAGTACTAAAGTTTGTGACCATATCAGGTAATTGCTCTTCCCTTCTGTCATTCCCTGTCTCCTTGGGAATTCTGTTCTCAAAAGGCAATAGTAGCTTCTGATAGAAATTTCTGGTAGTACAGTATGATTGCAGAGGAGAAGAGAAGCGAGTATCTCAAACAACTAGTAGAAACTACATAGCTGTGGAGAAAAGTGCTTCTGATTTTTTTGTTTTCTTTGTTTTTCTGCTGTGGAAGAAGTTTGATGGTGGCATATCTCAAAGTTAAAGGCTATATCTTCAAAAACCATTTTGTTAAAGAATATATGTCCTTCTAATTTGCAGGTAGAAATCCATTCCTGACTCTCAGCTACCAGGTGCATAGGGTCAGGAATGGGAGAAAAGTGCCTTTCTTAAATTCTTATTTCCTTCAGACCTTTCATGCCGTGTTCAACTCTGCTTTATTTGCATGTTGAATATAGTTTCTCAGCAGTTTTAATTCTATTTGTGTTATTTATCCTGCCTTACCATGAATGCTTTTGGGCTAATTAAAGTAAAAAAAAGGCAATACTTCAGTGCAGTAAAGGGGAAATATTTGATTTAGTTCTGCAGCCACTCAGTTGACCTCAGATTGCAACAAAGATTTTCAGAATGGGCTTGGGAAATCTCTATAATAACTGTGCTGAGCAACATTAACAAACATGAGAATTTGTTGGCATTGTTGTCTTGGGCTTTTTTTGTTGTTGTTTTGGGTGTTTTTCTTGTTATTGTTTGTTTGTAGATCTGATCTTATCTCTCTGAATTTGCATGAGGCTGAACTGTGCAGTCTTGCAAAGTCTCCATGATGACTTGGAGACTCATTCAGGAAGACAGTTTTTTATGTACAAAGATTTGGGGCAGGACCAATGTCAAAGTCCACTTGCTCTATAATCACTGTGATGATTTCAAAACACCTGGAAAATAACTCTTGCTTATCCTGCTAGGTAATCTGATGGACAAAAATTATAACTCATATCCAGTCTGCGGTCAATACAACATGGAAGAGCTGATAGCACAGCTGAGGAAAGGCACTTCTGGGTATTTTTTGCAGCTTTTCCAGGGTTAATTTAGCTCAGGCATGCTCAAAACTGTAATAGTTCTTATATATTCACAGGTTGCATCTCTGTTCCAGGAGGAAGATTTGAGCTCTGCAGATCAGCAAACTGTAAACATTTTCAGAAGCTCTCCTAACCTGAGAAAGATCACACAGACTAGAACTACCTAAGGAATAAATATGACGTACATAAACTTGAGAAGGGTTGTCCTCTGTCTGCTCTTCCAAAAGCAGTGAGGGACAAGTCTTTCATCTAGGAAGCAAGCCAAGTGTGTGGGGAGCAATGTCTGGCCAGATACGTCAAGACATATGAAGCACAAGCCACTTCATATGAGTATTGCATTACCTTCTGAAGTCCTTGATCCCTTACAGTAATGTCTAGAGCTTGTGTTGTACTGTGTCAGGTGCAATGGACTTTCACCAAGTGAGCATAAGCGAGTCCTAATAATAGAAAACTTGTGTTCTACTGGAATGAAACAAACAAAAGTTGAGAAGTCTTTCCTAAAAAAAAAAAAAAAAAAAGGCATCCTTCTGTGTTTTACTGTGATCCTTTCCAAAACCAGAGTATTCCGTTGCCACTTACAGACCACAGTATCTGGTATGTGTAGAGAGATGTTAATAAGTAAAAAGCAATGGCTTCTTTGCACTGTAGCTGATGCCATAACAATGCAAAGGAAGCCAAGAGATGCAATGGAGTAACTGCAAAAAGGCAGAGACATCTGAGGAAGTACAGTAGTTCTCACAAGTAGAAAATAATATTTGGGAGATGCTGAAAAACTTTGGAAATATATTCCCATCCCTTCTGCACAGTGTGGTGGATGTTTTGTAAAGTCTTCCGGAGAATGAAGGTCAGCTGGGACAGAGTAGATTACAAGAATAGATAAGATGATTTTGTTAAATGAAAATGGATGTGATGGGGTGGGGAAGAATAGCGAGACTATCAAACTAAGAGCTCCTTTTAATAACGCTGAGAGACTTCTGGATAAGGAGCAGTAGTGACAGGCTGTAGGGTCCAATGCTGCTGCCAGCTGGACTCCTGTCAATACTCAGCAGTTGTTGCTGAGAACAGAATCTTGCCCAAAATGTGTGAAAAAGTTGATATATATGACAGAACAGGACTGTAATATGTGTGCTATTAAACTAGAATAATCCTACCAATTGCATGGCTAAAACATCTTAAACTGGAAAACAAGTGTGGGCAACTCAATGCTTACACAACACAACTGTTTAAGTTGTATTGTTTGAAAATTCAGTGTTGCATGGTAAAAACTTCTGTTCCTGAAGGAAATTACAATTTAAAAAAGGTTGATTTGGAGAGATTAAATAGGTTGTAGTAGCAGCATTTATATGCCAGCAACTTGCAGAATTTTGTGTGATTATGGAATATGGTGCTGCATTTGTAAAAAGAAAAAAACTCCATGTGTACCATAGCAACCTTTTTGCTACATAGTTCACATGCTAAAAAGATACATGACAACTTGTTCAAGAAACTCCCACACATGCCTTTGCAATGTGACATTACATATTTGTAAAGATTTTGTGGAGGTTGTATAAAGAAACAATTCACAGCTTCTAAATACAGCTGTTGGGTGAGAGAAGTGGAAAGAGAATGTTTTCTGTTCTTCCTGCTCAGCAAAAAAATATTTTGTAGGATCACAAAAAAAGCACAAATATTCGGTGACCCAGGTAGCATTTTATTTTTCTGTTGTGCTGTATGAAAGTGAATAGCAAAGTAGCAAGTTCCTGGTCTACTGGAGTTGGTCAAAATCAACAGCACTTTGAAAGTGCTGTAGATTAGACTAACTCTCCTGTATAGACAATCCTCACGAGTTAAAGAAATGAAAGTCCCCTAACGGGCACTTAATTCACTGGAATGATTGCAACTGCTTCTCAGTGAGTGTCTTCAGAGATTTCTGACACATTCTGAAAACAGAACTGAAATTACTAGTTGGTTTGATGCCTTGGGGCTTCAGTGCAGCAGAGCTGAACAAATATGTGAGAGGAAGTATCCCTTCCTTGAAGCAGTTATAATGTGAGAATTCATCCTGATTTCTGTTTTTGAGAACTCCTGGGATCCCACACAGGCTGTGCAGGCTAATTGGCATGCAGTTTTACAGGAAACATGAGAAGAAAGATCTGCTCTTTATGGATTTCCCCATTTCCCCACCTGCTGCCCACACTCAAACATGAAGAAATGATGAAGGATTCCACAAAGATGTCCCGCTTTCCACTCCTGGCATGCTGGCTGCTTGTTAGCCTTGTGAAAGAGAGTAGGCAGGGGAGGGCAGGATAGCAGCTGCTCAAAACATTTCAGGGAGGGCATCCCTGAAAGAAAGTGCAAAAGCAACGGCTGAAGTGGTAGCCTGGTGCATCCTCCAGATAAGTTTGTGATGCTGATACATGATACATCTCTTTCTGGTTAAAAAAAATTGTTTTTAACACAACCTTTGTCAGCAACCAGGTACTCCACAAGTTCTGGGAGCCAAGGGTGATGGAGAGGCGGGCAGAGCCATGTCCTCCCCAAAAAGGACACAGGACCACAGCACCCCAACAAGGAGAGCATTGCAGGGCTGGGACAGTGAGGAGAGGCAGCCAGGGGACCTGTGGTCATCACACCAATCCCACCAATGAGTCTAGCAGGAGGTCAAGCCAGGGAACCAAGTCAGCAGACTAGGGTCAGAAAGATGCAAAGCCAGGCAAGGACCATGGAGCAAGAGCCTAAGCTTCAATGCAGCTCCTGAGCCAAGGAGAGAGAGGTGCTTCATGAGGCATCATCTCACAGCTCTTTCTCACAACATAGTTGGTTCTACAAGAGTTTCATCCAAGACTGCATGGCTGCACTGTGGCAGAGCCAACCTTGAACACAAGCAGCTAAACCCTGACGAGAAGGGTGGAAAGACTGCACAATCTCCACTCCTCACACAAGGCCCTGATAATCCTGCAGCATTTTTAAGACATTCTGCTCACTTAATTTTTAAATTAAGGGTAATATGATATTTCGTGGGTTCTCTGTTATACTTATCTTTCCACCCATTACACTACAAATTATGGACCTGGAAAACATACTGCAAATAATAATGTCTCAGGCATGCTAATAAAGTTGGTTTCCTTAGAATGCTCAGTTGACAGTAAGCAGAATAAACATGTATTACAAAATTACTTTCTTCTGACTTGCTCCTCTCAACTGCAGAAAGTATTAGAAAGGGAAAACTTAGCCTTCTCTTGGTTGACTGCCTTGCTTCCAGTACAAAGTACTGCCAACAGATGTGATTCCCTACTCCCATTCCCGCTGAGTCTTCTTTACAGTTCCAAAAATGAAAGTGGCAGCCACACAGTCCTCCTCTGAATCCTTCCCTTCCTCACCTCCTTCTGGCACTACTTGTTCTAGCAAACCAAGCAGCAAGAAAGGGATGTGACAGAGCAGCTGCAGTAATAGGGATGGAGCCTTTGTGCAGGCATGTGAAAGAGGCAAGCCTTTGCTCAGCCTTGGCCCTAATGCTGTGCTATCTTCTCAATTCTGTTACTGTGTGAGCTTGAGAAGCCCACATTGACTGATATGCACAATGCCATGAGAAGCACGTGTGAAATGCTGTTAAGTGTTTGGATGGAACATGTTATAAATGGGGAAAACATCATTTAAGTTATGGGGGATGAGGACTGCTTATACTCAAATGAGCCTGACAGTTCCTGATGATGAACTTCATTCTTTCAGTTTCTTCTGTCCTCCTTTCCCCTTTTTACCTGATGCGATACCTAAATGACCAAAAAAGTAGAAAGGTCAGGTTCTGGGAGCATACTACACTGACCGCTCTTTATTTGTGATGGTGAAAACAGATTTGATTTGAATTGGTCAGGAAAAAATATCCCTCTTCTTTTCCTTTGTAAATGTGTTACCTATTATTATTTTTTTATTTTATTTATTTTATTTTTTTTTAGATTTGGGTGTTATGATGAGCCAAGGCTGGGTTCTGACAGACCTGTCTAAATGCCATCTTCCTATAAAACCACCCAGGAGCAGATGCAGCTCTCATGTTAGTGAGCCAACCTTTGTCCTGGGTTGTCTTGTGGCAAATGACAGGCATGAGACTGCAAACAGGGTTGCAGACAGCCTGCCAACCTCTTCTCTGGTGAGTGCTGCAGATCCAGTTGAGTAGTCCCTTTCTGGCTAATGGAATCAGAGGGCTGGGGAGCTTAGGACTAACACAGGTAGAGAGCCAAGCACCCTCACTGTGTTTCTTTGCTCCCTTACTCCATTCACAAGGTGCTGTTTTAAGTTCAGATCTGGAAAATTGTAGAGGGAGGACTAATGCTAGAGTCCTGGAGACTGTCGCTGTGCAGCACTGCTGTGGTTTTTTCAAATCCCTTTTACGTGCTATGCTTCTTGAACAACCCAACATCATGACTGGGCCCCAGACTCCCAATTTGCCCTACACATTCATAGCTAACATCACTTACTGCAAATAATGCAAAATTTGTGCAGCCCTTTTATACCATGTGGTTTCTGATATCTGTGCAAAGAATTCTTGATTGGACTCTAAATGGCTCTATGGGTATTTTTTTAATGTTTAATATTTTAATCTCCTCTTCTCCTATATGTGCCAGCAGTTGCAGAAGAGAGAAGCTGTGGCAGATGAGCTGGATACTGTGCAGAGTGCAACTGCTGCTCTGGGGTGGCTCTTCCTGGGATCTGGGTGTATTGTGTCCCTGCAAATTTCTCATCAAGGAGTTCTCACTTCCTTTCCTCATTCCCTCTGGTTTAGATTTTGCATTTTTTTATAGAAGTGAATTGCTTGCCAGTACTAAAAACCCAGAATTATAGTCTGTGTATAATAAAGCCTCCTATTTGTATTAATTGCATATCTGTAAACTTCTGTAAAGTAATATGTGCTGTGATTCTGCATAAATACATAGTGGCAACACCCAGAAAAATGGTTCAGATTTTGTCAGTCCTTTTACAATACTTATAGTTGTCTACTTTTTACTTCATTAGGGAAAAGAAACATTTAGCAACTTCTACCCTTTGTCCTCTGTAGCAAAGGAGATGGACTATAAGGTGGTTTAAGTTGTATTGTAAGTAGTCCTAGATTTTTTTATTTTTAAGCATACAAGGTCAAGTGTTGTCAGCCTGGTAGTTAGTGAGTTGGCTTCTTCAGTCACTTACCAATGAGAGGACCACTATCAATCTTAAAATCTGGTGGATTAGTCTTCGCAATAAATCAAAACAGATGATAAATGAGCTTTCTGATAAATGAGCTTTCTGACCCAGGGCAGTTTTAAAAATTCCTCTGACCCTGGTATAGAGATAATTTTTTCCTGAGGCTGGAAAAAGCTCTCTGTGAGGAGCTCACAGTTTAAAAGCACTGAAGCTGAACTCCACAGACACAACTGCTCTTTGCAAGCTATTTTGTTTCACAGTCTTCCCTCCAGTACAGTTAAAGTTTCATGGTGATTTCAACAAGCTCTTACAAACAGCTGCTGCGTTTTAACAAAAAAGACTTCTGTTTTCTGACACTGATGAGCTTTCCCTCTGGGCTACTGCCAGAATGGCTAATTTAAAAAAAAAAAAAAGAAAAAAAAGGAAAAGTGTTTCATCATTATCTCATTCTCAGAATATGATTTTTGGGACCAGTGTGAGCTAATTGAACTTCCCTCTTATGACACTGGGATTGAAGGTATTTATAGCAACCTAATTTAATTTTTTACTTCCCCAAATGGATATACTGTTAATATTAAGCTTAAAGAAGTACTTGGATCTCCCAGCAGGCTCAGTTTTCTAATCTAGAAGGCTATTGTAGGTGGTATTTAGCCTAAGGCTGCTGGAAGACAGCCTTGTGCTCTCAACAGTTTGGCTAGTGAACTGGCAGTAATGTTTGTTTTTCTTCTTTCTTAATCAATCTGCTCATGTTAAACTGCTCTGGAGTTTCAGTCTGTTGGCAGAAATGAATGTGTGATATAGGGCTACAGATCTGTGAAGTTAAAAACCAGTTTTTAGATGCTATAATATTTAAATGACAGGTTTCTTCTCTTGGGTGTGCTGTGAGTAGCTGGGAAAGCTTTTGCACCTTATGATTATGAGCATCACCTCACTACTCATCTCCACCTCCTTTTCTTTTCAAACCTTTAAAAAATGAATTAAGCTTCTTTGGTATAGGTGCTGATTTGAGATGCCATGTTTGCGTTCCCATGTTTTTGATTGTACTCAACATTTGCCAGGAGGTAAAAGAAAAGCTAAAGTAAAGTTATCTGTCCTAAAGCAGCAGACATGCTGTTTTATTCCATTTTATTAGGTGCTTCCACATTCACAAAGGAGAGTAAAATGGTCATTGTCAGTGGTTTAATACTCATTAGAAATTTTGCTCTAACTATTCAGCAAGTGGTCCTTAACTCTGGTTCTGTGGCTTTTGAGAGAAATGATGCTGAGTGCTGTTGCTGAAACAAAACATCCGGGTTTTGGCTAGGATTCATACCATGATCAGAGGTAAAGGATCAAGATTTATTACTCACCCATGATCTCTGTTGTTTAGATGCTTTCCTTGTTGCTCCTGAGGAGACTATAGCTTATATCAGTACAAGGGGGCTTACCTGTGTAGAAACTGTGGGTTTTTTAGGTAACACCAGTGCCAGCAGCCACGGTGCTTGGGAGGGGTATCCCCTGAAGTGCCACTGTCCTGGTTTTGCTAGGGTAGAGTTA
>NW_010325497.1:41505-41730 GCF_000700745.2 Antrostomus carolinensis | reverse complement strand
TTCTTCATGAACTGCTCCAGCACAGGTCCTTCCCGTGGGGTGCAGTCTTTCAGGAACAGACTGCTCCAGCACGGGTCACCCACGGGGTCACAAGTCCTGCCAGCAAACCTGCTCCAGCTTGGGGTCCTCCCTCCACGGGGCCGCAGGTCCTGCCAGGAGCCTGTTCCGGCACAGGCTTCCCATGGGGTCACAGCCTCCTTCAGGCATCCCCCCAGTCTTGACAGG
>NW_010325497.1:34143-41198 GCF_000700745.2 Antrostomus carolinensis | reverse complement strand
TGGCAGTGGCTGTGTCGGACATGGGGGAAGCTTCTGGCAGCTTTTCACAGAAGCCACCCCTGTGCCCCCCTGCTACCAAAACCTTGCCACACAAACCCCGTGCAGACTTTATAAAAATTCAGGCTGTATCATTACTGAGTAACTTAAAACCTAAAATGGCAACAGTATCGTGAACTGGGTGGAGAAGAGATTTAGTATGTGTCCAAGTCCGGATACCTTAATTTACGTTCTTCATGCTTGCTTTAACGAGGATTAAATAATTGGCTGTTTGAAAATTAGTGGTGAATTGATACCTTTATTTTCTGTGCCTGTGTCAATTGTAAGACAACACTGGAGTTACTTGTTGCTTTATCGCTATTCTAAGTGAACATAATATACACTGTTAGCTTGAGAGATTTAGGAAGGTTGAGATTTTTATGTAATTTGTCTAGTGTATTTGGAAAGCAGGAATATTTTCCGCAATCTGTGCATTTCCCTCAATGTGCACTTTGTTTGTTTAGCACTGGGCCAAAAAAAGGAATCTCAGAAACTTGGTATCTTTACCATACTGTCCAGAAGTGGCTATTAATTTCCATTATTTTCAGATTTATAATCCACACTGTACTTCTACAGGCATTTATCAGCTGTTTAAAACAATGTGCTACAGAAATTTACATTATTTTGATAAATCCCATGATTCTTACCTAGTGTGGCATCACTTAGCACTGCAAAAAAAAAAAAAATCTATCTTTGATTTCTAGAAATTAATATCCAGTGCCTTGGTACCTTGTTAGAAATAACAGGAAGGACTTCATGGTAATAGGCAGTTACAGTCCCTTTTACTTGACAAATGAATACATGTTTTTCCCTGCTCTGTTCACTGAAGACTTGTTTTGCCCGTCAAGTTCAGATCTAGTGGTGCATCTGTGGAGAGGTGGGCCAGCAGAGGACAGGACGGGGATGTGCCCCCCGTTTGCTTTGCAGTGGCAGCGTAGGGCATCGATAAGACTTTGGTCAGAACCTGTTCAGTCAGAACAAGTTACTTGTATCCTCCAGGTCTCTAATGCAGCCTGCTCTTGTCTGTCTGTCCGTCCCACCCTTATTCTGTCATACTTCCTTGTAGGAGTTATTTTCCAGATGAAATTAGAAGTTCTGTATCTTTTAATCACTTAAATCTCTTTTCTGTTCTTGTTTCATGGATGGGCTTAGCACCGTTTTCTACAGATGCAGCGAAACATCTCGTTGCAACCTCCCCCTGTCAGTCACTTGACAGCTCACCTTTTCCTGTCAAAACAGTGACTCTTGATCTTCCTTTTCAAAAGCCTTGCCATGGTTGCTGTAATCACAGATGCTTCGAGTTCTTGTTAACTTGAGTGTATCACAGTTTTAAACTGTGTGTATACATTTGATTTACAGGATTCTTTTCTGCAACTCAGGGGGCTCCAAAGGCTAGTGAAGCAGCTTTCCAGAAAAAGTCGGCAACAAATGTTGATTTAACAATCCAGTAGATAAAGTAATTGGTCCGTCTGCAGTTTGAAAAGTCCCACACAGGCTCTACCAGCATGCCCCAACTCCTGATACTGAAGGTAAAGGTTTATTTCCTGCTTGGTCTCACAGTTGAACCTGCTAAAGAAGGTGAGATCTGACAGTGAGGTTGTGTTGTGAGGACTGCTTGCGGTGCATATTTGCCAAGATATGCAACTGTTTATGACATTTATGTGAAGTATTTACTTAGTAAATGTTTTCAGTTGAAAACATTTTTAAATTGTGTAGATATATTGCAGGTGAAAGCTCTGGTGTGAGAAATGCGCTACCAGTTTGTGCTGCAAATCTGTTTCTAAAATCCTGAATTCTAAAATGTATCTTAACAGTGAGCCAAGAATGAAGGTCCTTTTTGGTTGCCTGGAACAGCTACTCTCATTCTTCTGCACCTGGACTCCTCCTAGCATCTGCTTCCTCACTGCCAGTTCTTTTTTAGCGCCATTGTTTGAGAAGGGTTTCTTTTTTCTCAAGTCATGCTGTAAGTGCTCTGTGGTGTGCCCTCTTCTGTTTCTCTATAGCTTCCTACGTGCTCTTCATACACTCCTCTCATTTGTTTGCTGGGGTATTCTGGTGGCAGCTCCCACTTGTCACAGCTGCTGCCGTTTTCCCTATGTACTACAGCAGAAAGCTGGAAAATGCCAGCTTTGGGACTACCTATGGAGCTTGCATGTTTTTGTCTCTTCCATATGATGAATGAGGTTGAATTCAGGACCAGAGATGAGGACTTTACCTGTTTGCGGTGAAAGATGCGAAGTTGTCACAGGCAGAACAGCGTGTCCTGCATGGGCTGGCCCCTGGGAGCAGCTCTGCTCCCCAGCTGACTGCCCTGGGGGCTGTGGTGGGGTCCTGGATGTGGGCATCCTTTTATTCTCCTTCAGGTAATGGACCTTCTCACTAGTGATGCTAATACCCTGTCCAGTCATGCAAATACATCTGGCACTTGTGTTCTGAAGAAGCTGTTTTGTGTGTGTGGGCGAGGGCTTGCTTTGGTCGTACTGTGTCTGTACTGTGGTCTGGTGTGCAGAAGGACCCAGTGCAGCAGCTGCTTTGGTGTGTGTCAAGCACAGGACGGATAGTTCTGCTTCGCAAGGAGGCAGGCGTGAGAGGTCTGGGTTATGTGGAAGTATTGGCCCTAGTGATGAGAGGAGAGCGTGGGGGTCTTGGAGCCCCAGTGCAACTCACAGTTCCTCTCCAAGAGGAAATTTACTTCGTGGAGGAAGGTTTCTCTTCCACAGTTTGAGCTTTTCCCTAGCATATGGGTAGGTAGGAAGAGTTTGCCAAATGTGTGATAGTTACATAAAACATGTAACATCTGACAGATATGAAGAGGGTTATAATAAATGATTTCTTTGCACTCCCTCTCTGAAAAAGCTAAACAAAATGATAATACAAAGTCCATCAGATTTTCTTTCCCATTTCTGGAGTCCTTTTTGCTAGTGTGGAAAATCTGTGAGCATGGGCTAACAATGGCTGGATCTATTTGAGAGCTTTCTGCTAGGCAAGTACTATGCTATTTCAAATTACAGTGTTTGTTTTGTTTTTATTTGCCATTGCTATTAATACTTGTGTATATATGGGAGATTGTTTCCCATATCTCATGCATTTCTGCATCTGCTGTAACCCAGAGATACTATAGCCTGCTTGAAGTTCTCAGATTTTTTTTGTCTCCCTTCTCCCATTTTTAAAGCTCTACTAGATTTCTGAAGGATAAAATGAAGTTAAAAAAAGAAGTAGAGTTGCATTTAGGAACTGGAGATTATTTTGCATTACTGGAAATATTTAGGCAAGTTGGTGGTTTGGAAATACTTTCATGAGAACTGCTTGAGCTAAAAGTTTCTGAGACAAAATTCCATAAAAATAACTGTGAACTCCAGTTTATAACAAGGTCGTTGTTGGCAGCCTGCAGTTTAAAAACTTTCCGTAGCTGCAAGAAAGGAAGAATTATGGATCAAAGTGATCTGGATTTTTTCTTTTTTGGCAATTAAAAAAAAAAAAAAGTTAACATTTGGATTTGAACCCCACTGTGACTAGTTCATTTCCATTCAATTTTTGCTCAGTATCCTTAATAAGAATAAGGAACAGAGGATGGGAAGAGACACTTTTTTCTATTTAAAATTGGTTCCACAGGATGGAAATTTGGCAACAGATATGGAAACTAAGTAAATCTGTTTACAGAGCTCCCTGCCTCTCTGTGTAATGAAACCAACAAGAAAGCTTTAGAGAGATTTTAATGATGAAGCCACACTTTGTTGAAATTTTTCTTTGTGCTACTTTCTTGGTCTTTTTAGCCTGTTGATAAACTAGTTATTTGGTGTGAGACGTAATGTAAATTGAGGGTGCCAGCACTCATCTTGTGTCCTGTGCTTTTCAGAGCTTCTGGCCACAGTTCGCAGGAATGAGCCAGATACAAAGAGTCTAGAAGTGGTGATTACAAAGAAGCTGAGAGTGTTACAGATACTGCTAGGATAGATGTTAGGAGAGAACTTTTATGAGAGGACTCATTGCAGGTTTCAGACATAAATTTAAGGGTTGGACTGTGACTACTGTTAATGCAGGAACAGATGGGAGTAAGTGGAATCAGTTTCCCTTCTCTAACTCCTACAAATCATTGTCAGATCTTTTCAGAATTTGTCTGGGTGTACCCATGCCCTCTGTTGTGCGCTGGCAGGAAACAGCTAGGATGGGCAGCTGGAGGGACACAATTCCCTGTGCCATTAACTTAATGATCAGGAAAAATGAGCCAATAGGAGGATGGAAATGAGTCTATTAACTGGTAAAGAATAGTAGAAATTTGCCTAAGATCAAGGAGAAAACTTGGGAGAAGCTGTAACTTGCTGACTGAGAAAATTTCCTGGTGCTATGCAGTTGCCAGCAGTCCCACACATCTGGCAAACAGCAGGAAAATATTTTAAATTGTTTTAATATTTGCTTACTTTTTGTTCCTCAGATTAAAAACTGTTAGAAAATTAAATAAAGTCTTGTCTTCACTGAAGAGTTACAAGAGGAGAAATTGTTGTTATTGTGCTTATGCACCCTTAGTCATGTATGGAGCTATATATAAAGGGGAGAGGTTGGTGGTATCTTAAATTCCCTGCCTGTTTGGCTTCAAAATAAGCAATTTTTTTGTTTTTTTAAAGGCAGAAAATTACATTGCTTTGTTCCATAACATCTTGTCTGCAAAGATGCAGAATTCATCTATTGCAAGAATAATGCCTACTTCATAATGCAATATTTACAAATGTATTACCTGAATGAATAGAAGCTCTGTGGGAGGATTCAACTTCTGCTTTACAAAGGGATGTGCCACCTTTCAAACTTTGAGGGGATGAATGGGGAAGTGAATAAAAAAACAGATCTGGGTGGCATTCAGAGGTCTTTGACAGTGTTCTTTACCAGGAGGAAGCCGAGCAGCTGTGCACGAAGAAGGAGGGTCATGTTATGGACTAGTATGTGGGTAAGAGATGGGAAGAATAAGGTAGGAGTAAGTGGTCCCTTCTGACAGTCACCAGTGTAGCTGGGAATGGTTGGTGTATTCAGCATATAGAAAGTACACTGGAAAAGGGGCTTGTTGATGAAGTGAGAAAGTTTGCTGCTGATACTAACTTATTCATGGCAGTAAGGTTGAAGTGAACCATGAAGAGGAGTGCCTGACGTGGCTATGTGACTGTGTAGTAGAAGGGCAGGTAAAATAAATGGTAAGTGGTCTACCTGGGGAAAAGTAACTGTGATTCCACTAAAAAATGATGAGATTATGAGCTTTGAGCTGACTGTTACCATGAGTGAGTCAGTTAGCAGGTTATGATAAACAGCAACGTAAAACTAGAACTCAGTACTCCACACTGATCAGAAAAGCAAACCAAATGCTAGGAAATATTAACAAAGGGGTAGAGAATTAAACAGATGGCATCCTTGTTGCCTCTATGTAAGTTCACAGCTTACCAGCATCTTGTATAGCACGTGTAGTTCAGGTCCTCTCAACTCAGAAACAATACAGTAGGATGGGAAAAATTGGAGAAGGCAGCATTTGTAAGAGATAAAGAAAGGCTTCTGTACAAAGAAAACTGGAACTCTATCCCAGAAAGAAGAGACATTGCAGGATATTCTTGAGGTCTGCAATACTGTGAGTGATGGTGAGAGGGTGCACAGGTTTAATTGCTCACTGTCTTACAGAAGAGAGGTGGGTCTTCTTAAAACACTGTGCCAAAAAATACTGTGTTTGCTGAAAGCTTATGTGGTTTCCCCCTTTCTGTCCCTACGTACTCAAAAAATAAAAAAAAACATTTTTTTTTTTTTCTGTAATTGTATATATGACATAATGGATAAGTGCACTTTGAAACATTAGTGTTTTCTGTGGTCTTTTGCAGTTTTGTGTAGCCTTGTATTTCCCACAGTAGGTAACTATCACAAGTCTATAGGGAAAAGTGAGTTAAGCTCATTTAGCTGAATTAAGTGGCCTCCCTATATGTATAAAATTATCGGCATCCTTTTTTAATATGTGAGGAAGCCTTTTTGGTTTTTCTCATTTAGTTTCCCAGCTTTCTCAGTTGCTTAAGAAGATACAGTATCTTTACTTGGATTTGGAAAAGCAGCCTTGAATTTAGTTTCTAGTAAATGTCTCCACCATTCCCTTTATACTAGAAAATAGCTCTCGCGTGTTTGAGAGCTTCAGTTGCACACATGGGAGAAACGCTCTAAGTTATAGTGGTGGGGTTTGTTGGCAGCCCTGGATTGTCACCAAGGCATTATGCCTCTTTAAGCACACATGTTGTCATTAAAGAATATAAAATTGTGCAACACTGAAAACTTTTAGCTGCAACTCCTCACACCTCCCCGGCTTGGGTGAGCTCAGTTCCCTTCTTCCTGCGGTCGCTCCCCACAGCAGCGCCCTACGTTATGTTCGTGTTCTGAGTGCATACACTTGCCCGTGTTTTGGGCGAGTTCTGTCTGTTTGATGCCTTCCCCCCAATGCCTGTGCTGCATTCTGAACCTTCACTTGAGATGTTAACTGTCACCCTGGGCAGCCTTGTCGGGGAACCACAGGCGGGCCTTTGGGCCTTTGTTGCTTGGGCCGTCACATCCTTGCTCCTTGTGCTATATCTGGTTTGGGGATTTCCGTTCCCTGGACCAGCTGGAGAGCTCGAGCGTGCACGCGTGAGCATCCAGTGCTCGCTGAAGCCCGGCGAAGGATGTGGTGTTTTACCTGGCGAGTCTGCCTGGGGTGATTCCTCACTGCACTAGGAGACCTTCATTCATGTCTGTTCTGATGGCACTTTCTCTTTGAGGAAACTTCTCTCTCTTAGGGCATTATTTGTCTGTGAAAAGGTCCAATACGCTTTATGGTTACGCAGTGTCTGGTGTGATACTTCCGTGTGATGGACTTGTGTGTAATGTTTAGTTTCTGAAGTGAGAGACAAATCTTGAGATGGTCCTGAACACAGTTGCAGAGAAAGCACGAATACCAGAGTTTAATGGGAGCCCAGGTTTCCTGATGGTAACTTGTTGTGCTAACAGCAGATTCATTTGTTTCCTAATTA